>NC_057406.1:2978776-3148617 GCF_019320065.1 Cervus canadensis | reverse complement strand
ACCTGACCTGCCTCTTGAGAAACCTGTATGCAGGTCAGGAACAACAGTTAGAACTGGACATGGAACAACAGACTGGTTCCAAATAGGAAAAGGAGTACGTCAAGGCTGTATATTGTCACCCTGCTTATTTAACTTATATGCAGAGTACATCATGAGAAACACTGGGCTGGAAGAAGCACAAGCTGGAATCAAGATTGCCAGGAGAAATATCAATAACCTCAGATATGCAGATGACACCACCCTTATGCAGAAAGTGAAGAGGAACTAAAGAGCCTCTTGATGAAAGTGAAAGAAGAGAGTGAAAAAGTTGGCTTAAAGCTTAACATTCAGAAAACTAAGATCATGGCATCTGGTCCCATCACCTCATGGGAAATAGATGGGGAGACAGTGGAAACAGTGTCAGACTTTATTTTTGGGGGCTCCAGAATCACTGCAGATGTTGACTGTAGCCATGAAATTAAAAGACGCTTACTCCTTGGAAGGAAAGTTATGACCAACCTAGACAGCATGTTAAAAAGCAGAGACATTCCTTTGCCAACAAAGGTCCATCTGGTCAAGGCTATGGTTTTTCCAGTGGTCGTGTATGGATGTGAGAGTTGGACTGTGAAGAAAGCTGGGCGCTGAAAAATTGATGCTTTTGAACTGTGGTGTTGGAGAAGACTCTTGAGAGTCCCTTGGACTGCAAGGAGATCCAACCAGTCCATCCTAAAGGAGATCAGACCTGAATATTCACTGGAAGGACTGATGCTGAAGTTAAAACTCCAGTACTTCGGCCACCTCATGAGAAGAGTTGACTCGTTGGAAAAGACCCTGATGCTAGAAGGGACTGGGGGCAGGAGGAGAAGGGGACGACAGAGGATGAGATGGCTGGATAGCATCACCGACTCGATGGGCATGAGTTTGAGTAAACTCCGGGAGTTTGTGATGGACAGGGAGGCCTGGCGTGCTGCGATTCATGGGGCCGCAGAGAGTCAGATACGACTGAGCAACTGAACTGAACTGAACTGTTTTCTCACAGTCCGCAGTTGTTGAGTCACTAAGTCGTGTCCGACTCTTTTGCGACCCCATGGACTGTAGCCCTCAAGGCTCCTCTGCCCATGGGATTCTCCAGGCAAGAAGACTGGAATGGGTTGTCATTTCCTCTCTAGGGGATCTTCCCAACCCAGGGATCGACCCCGCATCTCCTGCATGGGCAGGCGGATTCTTTACCGCTGAGCCACCTGGGAAGCCCGCCGTGTGGAGGTTAAAGATCAGAGTGTCAGCAAGGCTGGTTCCTCCAGAGGCCGCGCTCCTTGGCGTGTCGGCGGCCATCCCCTCCCTGCGTGTGTGTGTGTGTCCTGATCTCTGCTTTTTAAGGACTCGGGCCTGTGGGATTAGGGCCCACCTTAACGGACTTCTTCTAACTCAGTCAGCTCTTTTTTCTTACTGTTGTTGTTTTTAATACTCGTGCATTTATTCTTGGCTGTGCTGGGTCTTCACTGCTGCACGGGCTTTTCCCGAGTCGTGCAGAGCGGGGTCCACGAGCTGCGGTGCGCGGACTTCTCTCGTTGGGGAGCAGAGGCTCTCAGGCACAGGCTTCAGTAGTCGCGGCCGTGGGCCCAGGACCTGCAGCTCCCGGGCTCTAGGGCACAGGCCCGGTGGTTGCGGCTCACGGCCTTAGTGGTCCTGGGACACGTGAGTTCCTCCTAGACCAGGGATCGAACCCATGTCTCCTGCATCGGAAGGCAGATTCTTATCCACTGATCTACCAGGGAAGCCCCGATCACCTCTTGAAAGGCCTTGTCTCCAAATACACCACATTCTGAGGAACCGGGGGTTAGGACCCCAACATGTGAAGTCTGGGGGACAGATTTCAGCGCATAACGGTCCTCCTCAGTAAAAGGGGTGATGGGGGGCTCCATGGAGCCGCCAAGCAGGGGGGTGGGGATCTTGTAACATCAAGCACCCCACTCCAGGGGAATCTGGTCCATGCTTGTCCCCTCGCAGGCCCAGGGCAGGCAGTATCAGGTACAGACTGGGTGCCCAGAGAATTGCCTAGTGTGGGCTTAGAGTCAGGGACCTGGGGCAGCCCCCCCAAACCTGCTTCAACTCCTCCCCTTCTCCTGGGCACCTCCAGCTCCCATCTGGTCCCTGAATCCTGGTCTTTCATTCCTTGGGCTTCTGAGCCGTGTCCCGCTAGGGTGAAGGGCCGTGGTTTGCAGCTGTGTGTGAATATTTCCACCACTGCACTTACCACTTTCATGAACAAACAGGTTCCCTTTGGGGCTTGTTTGAGATAGATTTCTGTCATCTGTGCACCAAAGGGCTCTGACAATTACAGAGGCTGGCCAGGGTCCTGAGGTGGGGGGCAGGGACACACACCTGAAAAATCTGGGTCTTTCTGCAGCTGGGCTGATGGAGACAGTGAGAGGGAAAGACAAGAAGACAACTGTGAGTGCACTCAGTCACAGTGGCTCTCTGCGACCCCATGGACTGCAGCCCGCCAGGCTCCTCTGTGCATGGGATTTCCCAGGCAAGAATACTGGAGTGAGTTGCTGTTTCCTCCTCCAGGGGATCTTCCTGCTGCAAGGATCGAACCCGCACCTCCTGCATTGGCAAGTGGATTCTTTACCACTGAGTCACCAGACAGTCTCCAAGAGCACAACCACCACCAACTACACAGTCAAAGGGACAAAGGCAGGGGGCCCCGAGGGTCCTGGCTGCAAGGGAGGCTGGGACCACCTCTGGCCAGGCGGGAGGAGCTGGGTCCTACAGGCTGGGTGGAGTCTGAATAAGGAAGCCGGTCCTGGAGGGAACAAGGCCTGGGGGCAGGAATAGTGAGCTTGCGTTTGGGAAGATCTCCTTTGCCTGGGAAGATCCCCTGGAGAAGGCCATGGCAACCCACTCCAGTATTCTGGCCTGGAGACTCCCCATGGACAGAGGAGCCTGGCGGGCCACAGTCCACGGGTTCTCAAAGAATTGGACACAACTGAGCGACTAGGCACAGCATACGGAAGTTGCCCTGGAAAGCAGAGAGAGAGGGCTAGGGAGCTGTGGGGGCAGGGTGCATTCCGGGCCAGGAAGGAGGAGGATCCGGGGGTCTGGAAGCTGGGCCCAGCTTGGCAGGGGCGCTGGGCAGGAAGGCGACTCAGACCTCCCACCAGAGCTCTCAGTGCTGCCAACTGCTTGCATAGAACCCATGCCGCCCTGCAACAGACCCCACGTTTGTGCATTAGCTCCTTTATTCTGAGATCACTTGGTCTCCCAAGGAAACGGTAACCCACTTCAATATCTGTGCCTGGAATAATGCCACGGACAGAGGAACCTGGCGGGCTACAGTCCACGGGGTTACAAACAGTCGGACATGACTGGAGAGACCTAGCACACCCATTCTACAGGCAGGAAACTGAGGCCTGCCAGGAGCCCACCTGAATGCTTGCCTCTGACCCAGGCCTATCGGGTCTACCTTCCCAGCATGGATGCTGGGGGAGGGTGCTGGGGGAGGGTGGGGAGGATGCTGGGGCCCCAAATCTCCTGTCATTTCAGTAAATACTGGATCCTGTGACCATTGGGCCCTCAGCCACTCTAGCTGCCCCCTCTCCCATGCTGTATCCTGAGGGGATTCAGACGGAGGAAATCCGGACACTGATCTGAGACAGTTAAGATGCATATCAAAGGAGTGATTTCAAGGAGACCAGACTCTTGCATCTTCCCATACATAGAAAAGCACAAAAATCATTAGTTGTTCTTCAGTCGCTCAGTCGTGTCTGACTCTTTGCCAACCCATGAACTCCAGCACACCAGGCTCCCCTGGCCTTCACAATCTCCCAGAGTTTGCTCATTCATGTCTGTTGAGTCGGTGATGCTATCCAACAATCTCATCCTCTGTTGTCCCCTTCTCCTTCTGCCTTCAATCTTTCCCAGAAGCAGGGTCTTTTCCAATGAATCAGCTTTTCACACCACGTGGCCAAAGTATTGGAGCTTCAGCTTCATCCTTGCAATGAAGATTCAGTGTTGATTTCCTTTAGGATTAACCGGCTTGATCTCCTTGCTGTCTAAGGGACTCTCAAGAGTCTTTCCTAGCACCACAATTCGAAAGCATCAATTCTTCGGTGCTCGGCCTTTTTGTAGTCCAACACTCACATCCATACATGACTACTGGAAAAACCATAGCTTTGACTATACAGACCTTTGCAGGAAGTGAGGTCTCTGCTTTTTAAAGCACTGTCTAGGTTCATCATAGCTTTCCATGGAATTCTCCAGGCAAGAGTACTGGAGTGGATAGCCATTTCATTCTCCAGGGGACCTTCCTTACCCACGGATCAAACCTGGGTCTCCTGCACTGCAGGTGGTCTTTACCGTTCAAGCCACCAGTGCCCAGGCTCAGTGGTTTTGGAGCCCAACAAAAGAAAATCTCACTGCTTCCACTTTTCCGCCATCTATTTGCCATGAAATGATGGGACCAGGTGCCATGATCTTAGTTTCTTGAATGTTGAGTTTTAAGGCAACTTTTTCATTCTCCTCTCACTTTCATCAAGAGGCTCCTCTTTGCTTTCTGCCATTAAAGTGATATCATCTTCATATCTGAGGTTGCTGATATTTCTCCCAGCAATCTTGATTCCAGCTTGTGCTTCATCCAGCCCAGCGTTTCGCATGATGTTCTCTGTACAGAAGTTAAACAAGCAGGGTGACAATATACAGCCTTGATGTACTCCTTTCCCAATATGGAACCAGTCCATTGTTCCCTGTCCGGTTCTAACTCTTGCTTCCTGACCTGCATACAGATTTCTCAGGAGGCAGGTGAGATGGTATTTCTACCTCTTGAAGAATTTTCCAAGTTTTTTGTGATCCACACAGTCAAAGGCTTTAGCACTGTCAATGAAGCAGAAGTAGATGTTTTTCCGGAATTCCTTTGCTTTTTCTAAATGATCCAACAAATCATCCAACAAATGTTGGCAATTTGATCTCTGGTTCCTCTGCTTTTTCTACATCTAGCTTGGACATCTGGAAGTTCTCAGTTTACGTACAACTAAAGCCTAGCTTGAAGGATTTTGAACATTACCTTGCTGGCATGTAAAATGAGCACAACTATATGGTAGTTTAAGCTTTCTTTGGCATTGCCTTTCCTTGGGATTGGAATGAAAACTGGCCTTTTGCAGTCCTGTGGTCAAGGCTGTTTTCCAAATTTGCTGACATACTGAGTGCAGCACTTTAAGAGCATCAACTTTTAAGATTCGAAATAGCTCAGCTGGAACTTCATCACCTCCACCAGCTTGGATCATAGTGATGTTTCCTAAGGCACCTTGACTTCACACTCCAGGATGTCTGGCTTTAGGTGAGTGACCACAGCATAGTGGTTATCTGGGTCATTAAGATCTTTTTTGTATAATTCTTCTGTGTATTCTTGCCACCTCTTCTTGATCTCCTCTGCTTCTGTTAGGTCCATATTGTTACTGTTCTTTATTGTGCCCATCCTTGAACGAAATGTTCCCTTGGTATCTTGAGTTTTCTTGAGGAGATCTTTAGTCTTTCCCATTCTACTGCTTTCTTCTATTTCTGTCCACTGATCACTGAGGAAGGCTTTCTTATCTCTCCTTGCTCTTCTCTGGAACTCTGCATTCAGTTGGATGTACCTTTCCCTTTCACCCTTGCCTTTCGCTTCTCTTTTTTTCTCAGCTATTTGTAAGGCCTCCTCAGACAACCACTTTGCCTTTTTGCATTTCTTTCCCTTTGGGATGGTTTTGGTCAGCACCTCCTGTACAATGTCACGAAGCTCCATCCATAGTTATTCAGGCACTCTATCAGATCTAATCCCTTGAATCTATCTCTCACTTACACTATGTAATCATAGGATTTTGATTTACGTCATACCTGAGCGGCCTAGTGGTTTTCCCCACTTTAAGTGGGGAAATTTAAGTCTTCAATTTAAGTCTGAATGTTGCAATAAGGAGTTGATGATCTGAGCCACGGTCAGCTCCAGGTCGTATTTTTGCTGACTGTTAGAGAACTTCTCCATCTTCGGCTGCTAAGAATATAATCAATCTGATTTTGGTATTGACCATCTGGTGATGTCCATGTGTAGAGTCATCTCTTGTGTTGTTGGAAGAGGGTGTTTCTACAACCTGCGTGTTCTCTTGACAAAACTCTGTTAGCCTTTGCCCTGCTTCGTTTTGTATTCTAAGGCCAAACTTGCCTCTTAATCCAGGTATCTCTTAATTTCCCACTTTTGCGTTCTAACCCTCTATGATGAAAAAGGCATCTTTATTTGGTGTTAGTTCTAGAAGGTCTTATAGGTCTTCACAGAACTGTTCAACTTCAGCTTCTTCAGCATTACTGGTTGGGGCATAGATCTGAATTACTGTGATGTTGAATGATCTGCCTTGGAAATGAACAGAAGTCATTCTGTCGTTTTTGAGATTGCACCCGAGTACTGCATTTCAGACTACTGTTGACTATGAGGGCTACTCCATTTCTTCTAGGGGATTCTTGCTCACAGTAGTAGATAGAACGGTCATCTGAATTAAATTCACCCATTCTGGTCCATTTTAGTTCCCTGATTCCTAAGATGTCAGTGTCCTCTCTTGCCATCTCTGGCTTGACCACATGCAATCCACCTCGATTCGTGGACCTAACATGCCAAGCTCCTAGGCAACATTGTTGTTTACAGCACTGGGGTTTCACCACGAGACACACCCACAACCGGGCATCGTTTCTGCTTTGGCCTCTTCCCTAGTAACGGCCTCCATTCTTCCCTAGTAGCATATCGGACAGCTTCCGGCCTGGGGGGCTCATCTTCTGGGGTCACATCTTTTTGCCTTTTCATACTGTTCATGGGGTCCTCAAGGCAAGAACACTGGAGTGGTTTACTATTCCCGCCTCCAGGTAACCACGTTTAGTCAGAACTCTGCACTGTGACCTGTTTGTCTACACGGCCTGGCTCATAGAGCTTCATTGAGTAACACAAACCCCTTTGCCCTGACAAGGCTGTGATCCATGAAGAAAAAGCACTAAAATCATTAGTTTGAGATGTTTGTTTTTGTGATTATTCAGTAATCTTTTGTTGTGCAACTACTTTTTCTCTTTCTATCCCCCAAGTAAAAACTGGTGTATATCCTGTTGTTGAGTCTCTGAGTCTGACTCTTTGCAACCGCATGGACTGTAGCCCTCCAGGCTCCTCTGTCTGTGGGATTTCTGAGGCAAGAATACTGGAGTTGGTTGCCGTTTGCTTCTCCAGCTAATCTTCCCGACTCAGGGATGGAACCAGCACCTCCAGCATTGTGGGTGGATTCTTCCCTGCTGAGCCAGCAGGGAAACTCAAGGCTTCTCTCCTGACCTCTTTGGAACAAGTCCCTCAGAGGTATCCGAAAGGCTGCCATCCTAGGCTAAGTGAGTCTGCCAAATAAAACATAATTCTCAACTTTTAGGCTGTGCAAATTTTTTTCACTTGACACTTGCCTCAGGGAATGCTTTTGAGCACTTGAGTTGGGAGCCTTGAGGACTGGATTGGAGGTGGGGAGGTGTGTTAGGGTATTGGTGTGGTTTGGGGGGTTAGCTGTGGATTCTTGGAGGTGCCTGGAGGACTCCTGTTGTCATCGGGTTTGGGGCAGAGCAGGGGAGCTGGGCTGAAGACGCATAAAGCAGATGGGACCATCAAGGCAAGCCCAGAGGACCCAGTGGAGGAGTGGTGGCTGAGAGGTCCGGTCAGATCTGGGGTCTGGGGTCTTTTAGATCCTCCCACTCCAAGCCCCAGCAGCATCCCCCAGGTCAGGCTTGGGTGAGGAGTTAATTGTCCCGCCACCCTCACCCCGCCTTGCGCAACCCAGGATGAGGACTTATGGTTTTGGAGGTGTGGTCCCCTCTATCTGTGAGCTAGCCATCCTTAGATTCTGGAGGCTAGGGATGGGTAGGGTTCTCTTTGGTAGGGGGGCTTCCCTGGTGGCTCAGAGGGTCAAGAATCTGCCTAAAATGCAAAAGACCTGGGTTCAATCCCTGCACCGGGAAGATCTCCTGGAGAAGGAAATGGCAACCCACACCAGTATTCTTGCCTGGGGAATCCATGGACAGAAGAGCCTGTCGGGCTACAGTCCATGGGGTCGGGTCGCAAAGAGTCAGACAGGCCTAGCTGTCTCTCCACCCCCACCCCCACGGTCTCCCCGCAGGGGACATGCAGGAGAGTGGAGGGTTGGTGGAGGGTATTTCTTGAATGACAAAGGTGCGTCTTAGAGAAAGCAGTCTAGACCCTGAGGACAGGGAGTCCCCTCCCTTGGCGTGGGGCTCAGCCCTTGCCAGGTATGCCAGCCTGGAGCGGGTGCGTGCCCCGCACCGACCCCCCCCCCCCCCGCAGGCTCTAGGTTCCCTCCCCTCGTGGGCACCGTGGCGTCAGGATAAAGGCGGTTTCCTTTGGGATGTGGTCGCCACGGGAGGGTGGCCTTATTGGACCCACAGGCGGAACCACTGGCGGTCCCACTGCTGCCGCCCCTGGGATGTGTGGCCGCCGGACGGCGGATGAAGGGACAGCGGCACGCGTGCCCGTGCGCGGCTGTGCCCGTGGCGTCCGCCCTATAGACTCGCGGGGCCGCGGGGCCCTGGGTGCAGGCGGCGGACGGCCGCACGGAGGGGCCGCCGCGCGTCCGCGTGGGTGCAGGTGGCCGGGGCGCACGTGCGCCACCCAAACAAAGGCGACGTCGCGTGACCGCGCTCGTTCTCGCGCGCGGACTCGCCAGGACAGGCGCGCCCCCGCGGAACCGCCGCGCCGGGGCGGGAGGGGAGAGCCAAGGCGTTGCAAGGGGGAGCGGCTCCTTTAAGGCGCGGCGCGGGGCGGGGCTAGCCGGCTCAGGTCTTGGGGCGGGGCGACGTGGGGCGGGGCTTTGGGCGGGGCGGCGGCTGCGCAGGCCGGGCCGGGGGCGCGCAGACTCCGCGCAGCGGGACGCGAGCGCGCGACCTGGCGCCGCCGCCGCCGCCTCCGCGCTCTTGGCCCGGACCAGCGGGCCGCCGCCTCCTCCGGGCTCCCCGGCGCCGCTCGGCTCCCGCGCGGGCGGCAGGTGCAGCGCGGCCGGGCGGCTGGCGAGGGGGGCGCCGAGGCGGCGGGTGGATGAGAGGTGGCCCCGATCTCCGCGCAGGGTAAGCGGCGCGCGCGCGCGGACGCCCACTCGCCGGACACGCAAACCCGCTCGGGGGCTGGCCGGCCCTTAGCCAGGCCGTGCCCTCCCCGCGCCCGCAGCAGCGGCCCTCCGAGCCAGGACCTGCGCGGGCGCGCCCCGCATACACGCCCCCGGGTCCCGCGCGGCCTGGGCGCGCGTCACGGCCACCCCCCGCCCGCGCGCGCGGGCCCCGGCGTCTCCGGGTCCGCGTCGTGCCCGGCCGGCCGGGGAGAGGAGGACGTCCCGTGGGCGCGAAGCCTGAGATGGGAGGGTGGTCGGTGGGGCGCAGGTCCCCGGGTCCAGGCTGGGGCGCGGGTGGGCGCGGTGAATGTCGTCTTAGGAACTCACTCCTGGGGGACGCAGGAGAGGTGGAGGGCGACCCCGGCCCCTATGCCCCTGGAGATGACCCCGCCAAAAAGTTGCCCTCCCCGCACCCCTCGATTTGCCCCGTCTCCTTTCCTTTTGTTCCGGACTTTTAGCTGGTGGGGCTCTGCTGGGGCCCAGCCTCGCTGGGAGGTGAGGCATAGGGCAGCAGTCCCCAGCCTGGGCGCCCCCTGCCCCGGAGCAGGCCCTGCATCCCTGGGCAGGCCTACCACCAGGTGGGCTGGGGCACCTGTCCGTCCGGGGAGCAGCGCCCGGGCCTGGGCCCCGGGCCCTGGACCTGAGGCTTACCCGCTGGAAGCGGAGCCCGCTCTGGGGGTGTTGCCAGCCCTACATTTCCGGAGGCGGGGAGGATTTGGTTTGGGCAACACCTTTTGCAGCACTGGGTTCCTTTCTTGCCTTCCTAGTTCTGTGCATCCCCCCCATCCCCCACAAAAATGGAGGTGCCTGGGCCCCAGCCCCCATCGCAGCCCCGCCTTAGGGCTTGTCTCAGGCCTGGGCCCGGCAGGATGAGCAGGGCTATGCAGCAGTGAGAGAGAAGTTTGGGGTCTTGTCTGCATGGCGTCTGCTCAGTGACCTTGGGCAGGAAGGCCTTGAGCCGTCCCTTGCCTCAGTTTCCCCAGCGGTAAGCAGAGAGGGGGCTGACGAGAGCATTAGATGGCGTAGCCCCCACCCCGCTCCCAGACTGGACACACCCAGGGCAGAGATCCCAACACCAGGAGAGGCCGCGGTGCCCTCCCCTCTGGGTGGCTGTTGTTGCCCTGACTCTGCCCGTGTGTCCCAGGCCCATTTGGGGACACAGAGTTCGGCTAGGTGAATGTGTTCCAGGTGTTTGCCCTTGTCCTCTGCTAGGATGAAACCGCAGTCTCACAACAGTTAGCTGGGACCCCTGGGATCAGAGACCTGGGTAAACCTGCCACTCCTTTCTGCCGCCGCCCCTCTGAAGACTCCCTGCCGGTCCAGGTTGGGGGCCTGGCCTTCCTGACCTTCCCTCTGCCCTCGGCCTTGATGTTGCTGTTTCTGCAGCACTGTGCCCGTGGGCAGGGGTCTTGACCCATGGTCTGGACATTGCTGGACTCATGGGGGCGGGGTGTGCCAGCTTGGGCCTGGGGCCTGGGGAGGTGGGTTCTCCCCCCCCACCCTGGGGCATCTACGTGGGTGCCTCCCCTCCTCTACCCTTCTCTCCGCTGGGCTGCTGTGGCTGATGGGCTGCGGGGTGTGGCCGTCCCAGCGGTGTGGCCTGGGGATGGGCAGGGCCTGTCCCCATGCTGCCTGTCCGCCCACGCTCCGGAGAGGCATTTCCTGGAAGTGGCACAGGGAAGTCTCCGCATGTGTCCTGCGTGATCCTGGCCCCCCTGAGCCTGCATCTCCCACCAAGGCAGGCAGGGGCCTTTCGTGAGAGGAGAGCCTGCTGGTCTCTCCAAGCCACTGGCCCGTGAGGACCTCCTCTCACCTCTCCAGCCAGGGCGGGCGTCAAGAGGCCGATGGTCGCCAGCTCGGTGTGACCTCTGTTTCCCCTGCCTCTGGGGCCTCACCCTCGCCAGCCAGAAACAAGGAGCACTGGGTGCGTTTTTCCTGAATCACCGTTTCTTGCTGTCTGATGGAATAGAATAGCGGCTTGGGCATGATGAGCACAGTGTTATTAGGTTCTGGTGAGAGTGCTGTCGCCAGGGGAGGCCGCAGGCCCGAAGCGCGCTTCCTTTTTGTATCTGAGTATCTGAGCGATGTTACGGGCGTTGGATCCCAGCGCCAGGCCCAGCTCGCATCTCGTAAGTCAGTGTCATCCGAGAAGTGCAGGGCTCTCCTCGATGTTTCCAGGGTCTGACCTGTGTAGGTGGCTCTGAGCACCCACAGATGGGTGGACGGGGACACCTGTCTGTCTCCAGTCATCTTGTGGGCGGCAGGGGGCCCCTTCCAGCTCCCCACACGTCTCGGTTTGGGAGTTCCTTCCTGAAGTCGACTGCGCCAGAACTTTGTGCGGGGGTGGGGTTCCCGTTGTGGAGGGGTGTGCCTCCAGCCAGGCCCTCATTTCTGGGGGCTGCGCCCTCTTGGGGACCTGGGCTGATCACCCTTCTCGCGGGGCTTCTGGCATTTGAGCCCTTGTGTGAGGCTGGATGGTGGGCTTCTGTGGAGTTGGCGCGCTGAGGCCTCGCTGAGTGCCTGGGGAGTTCTGGTCCGCAGAGGGCATGCGCCCGCTGGAAAGGAAGACCCCGTGGGGGCTGCGTGACCGGCCTGTCCCCTTTCCTGTGAGATGGGCGGGGGGCTCCTCACTTGCCGTCCGCAGGAAGGAGGCAATCTTAGAAGCCTTGTACAGGGTCGCTCCCCAGCGGGGCTGCGGACAGCCTTGGGGTGTGTGGCAGAGCCTTCCTGTTCTTAAAGAATTTAAAAAGGAATCGGGCGGTAATGAGACGTGGGCTGTGAAGGTGATGACAAGGAGGATTACGGACGCTCTGGACCGGGGGGAGCAGCTTCTGTTTATGAGCCCAGGCCACTCAGGTGGTGCTTGGAAGGCCTTTGGTCGGGGACCTGGAAGCCGGCTTGGGGGCCTGGGGCACCGCAGAGGGTCGAGGTCTGAGTTCTCCTCGGCTTTTGGGTGGTATGGCAGTGGCGGCTCTCCTTGGGTCTTTATCCTGGGCAGAATCCAGAAAACGCCCTCGTATCGGGGGCGAGAGTTCAGGTGCTGGCCGCTGGGCACGAGGAGGCCCGGGTCCCTGCCGGGGAGGCTCGCTTCATGACTAGGGTGGCGAAGGCCCAGCCAGCCCGGCGGAGGGGCGGCCTGGCCGTCGGCTCGGAGCTGGCCGCCGTCGGAGAGAGGCGATCGGTTCACTTGAGAACTTAAAGGCAGGCCGTCCGACTTCTCTTACAGACAGAGATGGAGCAGGAAAGGGAGGGTTTCCCTAGTTAGAGAAAACCGTGTTCTCCGGCCTCTGGCGTCCGCGCGTGGACTGAAGCGAGGGGCCGGGCGGTGGCTCGGGGCTGTAATTCACTGCTAGTGACAGTCGCCGTCTCGGGGCTCTCGTTAAGACTGTTTGGCCTTTGAGTTATAATCGGGGTTGTGACTGTGTTTAAGCCCTGTGATTAAAGTCCCCAGCGGTTACACCGGCAGACAGGAAGTACTGGCCTGTCCAAAAAAAAAGAACGGTAACAGAAATCACTCATTCCAGCGTCAGACGGCGTCGTGCGCAGTGTGTCTCGCCCACTGCCCGTGTGGTTCTCACGGCCTGGCTCTCACCCTTCCCGCAGATGCAGAGACAGGTCCGGAGAGGCGGGCGGCTGGCCTCAGCCCGCGGTGAGCTAGGTGGCTCAGCCAGGACGGGAGCTCGGGTTGCGTGACTGTCGTGGCTGCGCTCTTGATGATCAGTGGACTTTCTGGCGGTTTGTGAAGGAAACGTAAGGAGTAAGTCTACGGTCACGATGAGAAGCCTCTCTGCCTTCACAGGTGCGCTAATAGCAAGCGCATCTCTTACCCCAGGCCTGATCGTGTTCCCTGCACTTTACATGATTGATTTCCATAACAGCTGGAGCTTGGGGCTGTTATTAGCTCCCCCTTACAGATGAGGCAGCCTGGGCACAGAGAGGTTAAGTAACCTCCCTGAGGCCACACGCTGGTGAGCGGCAGAGTTGGGTACTTGTTCCTAAGCTGAGTACCACACGCAAGGCGGGGTCAAGTGGGGAAAACGCCTGATCTGTTGCTGTGTGTTCTTGGGCAAGATGCTTAACCTCTCTGGGCCTCGGGAAACTGGGGTCTTGGTGTGGAATACAGAAACCGGAGGCCTGAAAACTGGCCCTGGCCCAAGCTGGCGGCATCTGCACTGCCTCCCCCAGGAAGGCCCTGGGTGCTTCCCCCAGGAGGAGGGTCGTGGTTACGAAGGGCAGCGCACCCCCTCCCCAGGACTGGCTGGTTTGGGTGGAGCACCCCTGGTTGTCCCCTGGGAGCTCAGACCACACCCCAGCAGCGACACCTGACGCCAGGCCTGGGCGGTTCCCTCTGTGAAGCGGGGAGGCCTGCAGAGAGCCTGGCTCTGTCCCTCGGCAATGGATTTTGGGGGGAAGGCATGCCTACCCAGAACCTCCCGGTGCTGCCAGACCCAGTTTGGGAGAACCAAGTGTGCCCGCACCATCAGGGCCCCCGGGGAAACACTCACCCCTCTGTGATCAGGTCCCCCCCTCGGTGGGAAGCACTGCTGCCTCCAGCCCTTCCCGTGGGCAGGGGGCGGGGTACGTGGCACACGGAGGCAGGAGGCCCCCTAGTTCCCTGGCGTGGAGTGCGGGTGGGCACACCTGAGCCCAGCCCTGGGCCCCAGAGGCCCAGCCTCCCTCTCCAGCCCCGCCCCCCCCCCCACCTCGGTCGATGGGCACCGCCTGCAGGGCTGTTGGCACGGCAGACCTTTGCGTTGGGCACATCTCTGCTCCACCCCGCCTTGCTGGGGAGGCCTTCCCTGGACACCCTGACCACAGAGCCCTCCTCACTTGCTGCCCCCTCCCTGGCCAGCCGTTGTCCTTCTCCCAGGAGGCAGGGGCTGGCTCCCCCGTCTGTCCTGTTCTCAGCAGCCAGGGTAGGACTGGGTGGAGGCGCCCCTTGCAATGAGCCGAGGTCATGGCCTTGCTCTGCCCTTGGGGGGCCCCTCTGCAGCCTGGCCTCCAGGGGCCAGCAGCTTCGGGTCCTGGGGTACTGGCTGTGGGGAGCCCACCTGTGGCTGAGCTAAGCTGGGGCCTGGCGGTGGGGAGGGGCCGGGCTCCCCGAGGGCAGAGGGCAGGCCTGGACAGTGAGAGGGGTACACTTGACCCAGGTTTAGTTCGCATGCCGTGACATCCACCCATCGCAAGTGCAGTTCACCGACTTCCAGCGGATCCACAGAATTGTGCAAGCGTCGCCACAATCTAATTTTAGAACGTTTTCATCACCCCGCTTCAGCAATCACTCATTCCCTCTTTCTCTCCAGCCTCTGACAACCACTAATCTGCTTTCTGTCTCCACGGATTTGCCTGTCCGGGACCTTTCATATCTGTGGAATCATAACGCTCTGGGGCCGTTGGACTCTGCTTTCCGTCACTTAGCAGAGTGCATTTTCATCCGTGTGGCAGCGTGCAGTGGCAGAACTGTGCTGGGCGCCTCTTCTGAAGGGCAGCCTCTCTTCCCAACCCCAGGTGGCCCTGGACCACCTTTTCTCGTGAGTCTGGGGCGGCTTTCCTTGCCTCACCAGGCACCTGGGGTCAGGCCAGAGTTCGTGGCTTTCTGAGAACTCCGTGCTGGCACCATGGGCCATTTCACGTGACTCATTTTCAGGGGCCTTCAACACATTTAGCACTCATGTGAGCTGCACGCAAGTCACTGCCTCCAGGAAGCCTTCCTGGCCTTCCCTTGCCCCCGCATTTAGGGCCCTTGTGCCTGTCGTCCTGTGTGTGGTCCTCTGTTTACCCGCCTGCCTTCTGAGCTCCTGAAAGGCAGGGGTCCCCCTTTTCATCCCTTCCCTGGCTGGCCTCGTTGGAGACAGGGTCTGGGGGTGAAGGGTTGCAGATGGTGGGGAGGGGGCATGTTTGTGAAGGCGTGGGTCCCACGGGGTGCTCTCTCTGGCTGCTCCACTGTTTCTTTCCCTTGATTACCTTCTGTTCGTGTGTGATCACTTGACTTTGCAACTGTGTCCTGTGTGTCCTGCTCAAGGGCAGGCCCAGGTCTGGCTGTGGGTGTCCTGGGGGTGATGGCAGAAGTGCTGAGTGGGCCTGCCCTGCCCGCCCCGCCCCACACTGAGTACATGCTGGGTGTTTGGTTTTCTTTTTTTTCTTTAATAATCAACGTGGTTTTTAGAAACACATTAGATTTGTAGCAACATTACAAAGATAACAGGAGAGGGCCCCTGTGTCTGTCCCTTCCCACAGTCTCTCTTATTACATCTTATGCTTCAGTGTGGGACTGGCGTTACCATTAATGAATGGACCAGTGTGGATACATTGTTAATTGAAGTCTGTTGTCTGTTCAGATTTCCTTAGTTTTCACTGGATGTCCTTTTTTCTTATCCCAGGACCCAGGCCGAGATACCATGTTACATTTAGTTATCAAATCTCTTTCCGATTCCCTGGACTGAGACAGTTTCTTGGACTTCTCTTGTGTTTGATGACTTGACAGTCTTGAGGCATTTTTTAAAAATGTGTTTATTCCTGGCTGCACTGGGTCTGGGTTGCCATGCGCGGGCTTTCTCTAATTGCCCCGGGTAGGGCCTGCTCTGGTGCCCTGGCTTCTCAGCACCACGGCTTCTGGCTGCAGAGCGTGGGCTCTAGGTGCTTGGGCTTTGTTGCTCAGCAGCAGGTGGGATCTTCCCAGACCAGGGATGGAACCGCGTCCCCTGCGTTGGCAGGCAGGTTCTGAACCACTGGGCCACCAGGGAATTGCAGTCTCAGGGGATATTAGGTTCACTGCAGATCCATCTCCTCTGGAGTTTGGACAGCTGGAACCCGCCTGTTGGAATTGGATGTTTTCCTCCGGGTTAGACGGGGGTCGTGGGTTTTGGAAGGAAGAGCAGAGAGGTGAAGAGCCCCCTCCCCCATCAGGGCGCGTGCTGTCAACGTGACTGACTGGTCCCTGTGAAGCTGGTCGCGGTCGCTGGGCTGATGTAAACGGAGCCTTTTCCCTCTCAGTGCCGTCCTTCTCGGAAGGAAGGGGGAGGTTTGAGGGCAGGGTGTCTGTAAGTGGTTTGGAGTCTTCTGAGTGGGGACTTGTCTCTCTCCCTCACTTATTCGTTTGTTTGGTCGTTTCTGATGTCAGTGTGGGTTCACGTGCGCTTATTTTATGCTTCGCGTTTCAGCGCAGTGCCACTTTACTTCTTTTGTGGGTCCAGTTGTTCCGGCTCTGGCTGCCGGGGACTCCTCCAGGAGGCTCCTGGGTTCTGCTGACGCGCCCCCGTCAATGTGGGGCAATGTGGGCCCCTCCTTCCTTCCTCCTGACCTGACAGGTGCTCCCAGCCCTGGAATTGGCCAGTTCTCCTCTCACTGGAGGACGGTTTCAGAAGCCCACAGCCGGGCCGGGCCCGAGCTCGTGGCTGCTGGGGCGTCGTCGTTCTGGGCCCGCTCCGCTGGCGGAGCGATGTACACAGTGTGGGTGTGCACACACCTCCAGCCGCTCCTGTGTGTAACCCCCCATGTCTGCGTTCAGCGAGACGTGAGCTCCTTCTAGTGATCCAGCCTGTAGTCTAGTCATTACCACGTGGACCCTTCTCCGCTCGCCGATGAGTCAGTCTCGTTCCAGCAGTGGGAGACCTGGCCCCCCCGTTCGCCATCCTGTGACGTGACCCCTCAGTCCCAGCGTACCTGCGGAGCGGGGTCAGCCTTGTCCCGGGCCCTGGGGAGTGGCTTCAAGGGCCGGAGTGCTGTGTGCACGCGGCTCCAGCTCCTCCAGGTCCTCGCTGTTCGGCCCGGAACACGGGCCACAGCGTGTTCTCTGCACGATGCACCGGCCCTGCAGAGGCTAGGGGGCCGCTGCCTCCCCCAGGAGGTCTGCAGGGAGAGAGAACCAGGGGGCTCCCAGCTGTGCCCGGTCACCCCCCGGCCTGTGTGGACAGGCACAGTCGTGGCATCCCTTTGAAACGTGGACACGGAGCCAGCTTTGAACACAGCCTGGAGGCCCGGCCTCGGCCGCCCGAGGAGAAGGGCTGCCGGCCGAACCCTTTGGAGCTTGACTCAGATGCTGGTGGGCCCGGGCACTCACAGCAGAGCAGGGCCGGGGCCCAGAGGCCGGGTCCCTTTCTGGGAAGGAGAGGACTGGGGGAGTTTCGTTCTGGCTCCCTCGGGCCCCACGCCAGCTCCGGGCAGGGCTCCGTCCGCCTGTGTGTGGGCCTGGGGGTGGGGTGGGCTGCCGCTGGAGGCTGCTGAGCGGACCCTGGGCAGGTGGGGCAGTGAGCGGCGGCCGGGTGCCCACCTGTTTAGGGCCAAACTGGTGGGCAGGGGGCAGGCACCCTGGTCCCGGCCGAGGAGGCCGAGAGCAGACCCTGCCGGGGGTTTGCTTGCTTCACACTTCAGAGCAGAGGGGCCTGCCCATGTGGGCAGGCTCGGAAGATGCCTAGAGCCACAGCTGTCCCTCTTGATAACATGGCGGGGACCGTGGACAGGACCCCGGCTGGGCCTCGGTGCGTGGTTCAGCGTCCCGGTTCCCTTACACCACGTGTCGTGGGCCAGGCTGGGTGTGGACGCTGCCGTCTACACCTGCGGGTCAACACGTCACCCTCCCTGGGAGCGGCGGGGGCTGGCCTGGGTCAGTTTACCCAAGGTCAGCCCCTCTCCAAAGCTCCTGGAGACCCTGCTAGTGTGTGGTCAGCCCTCTGGCAGGACTGGGCTCTGGGCCACGCTGGGGGCGGCCACGGTGGGACATGTGGCTTACACGTGGCTGTCTGCCCCACCTCCACCCCCTCATCTGAGCGTCCTGAGAGCGCTCGTCTCCCCGCTGTGGGGCTGGGCCCTCACCAGGGTGTGCCACGTGTCCCCTGGTCCTGCCAGGAGGCATTGAGGAAGTGGGGGGAGCTGGCCAGGGGCTCAGCGGGCGGGGGCTGCCCTGGGTGGGGGCGCTGCCTGGGAGTGAGTCCCTGCCCTGTTGGAGGCTGCCTGCTGCTGTCCTGCTGGCCGGCTGTCCCTGCTCGCCGCGCCCCCCGCCCCCGCTGGGTGCCCCCACCCCCCGCTGGGTGCCGCCCCATCCCTCCTGCTTCCTGGTTCATGTTTGAGGGTCTGCTGGGTCCCCCGTGATGGCCGCGGGCAGCCGCCAGGGGATACTCAGCTGGACACACAATTCCCCGTCTCTGACTGCAGAGCTCCGGGCTGACTGCGGTCATCTGTGGGGTCACAGCTACCATCTGGGACGGGGTCTGTGTGGTGGGGGCGTGCCACACCCCTGGGCTGAGCCCGGTCTGAGCAGTGACGGCTGAGGGGGAGGGGGGCCATGCCCGGAGGGCTGCTGGGGTGGCAGAGACCGGGAGACGGGTGTCAGCGGTGGCCTCGGGTGGGAGCTTGGCATTTAGAACTCTGGTGCAACTTGACTCGTTGAGAAAACACACCAACCTCCGGTATCACCGGAATCTCCCTCCAAGAAGAACCGGGTTAGGACGCCCACGGGGTCCCACAGAGCGCTCACGCTGCTGATGGCTGTGCCTGGGGGGGTGTGAGTCACCTCGCAGGTGCGGGGTCCCACGGGTGGGGCCCTGGGGGGCACGGGCTGCGGGCGGGCCGGGTGGGGGCCGCCGCCCCCGTCTCTGCAGGCTGAGCCTTGCGGTATCCCCCTCCCCATTCCCCTGGGCGTGCCCCTGGGGTCCTGTGCCGGCCTCCGCGTCCAGGTTAGGTGTCCAGGGGCTGGTGTCTGCAGCCCTTTCCGAGTTCATCCGGAGAGGAAGGTCGAGGGGAGACTGCTGGATGGGAGTCCCCCCCCCCGTCCCCGCCCCGAGGGCCTGTGCCCCGTGTTGCCTGCTGTGGGGGGTGTTCCCCTGCGGCTTGCCCAGAGGCCCTCCCCACCCCCATCCTGTTAGGCGAGTACTTTCTGGATCAGGAGGAAAAGCGTCCTGTTTCACCACCACTGTTTGAGGCGGCCGGGAGATATGTGGACACGTCAGCATCTAAGAGTCGGGGAGGGCTGGAGGGCGGGGTGGTGGCAGGGACCCATGGGTGCTGGATCGGGAGGGGGGATTTCGAGGACTGAGGTTCATCCTGCTCTTCAGCAGATGTGTGGCTTCACTGCCGCCAAGCAGGTTTGGGGGAGAGGAAGTAAAACATGAGTCAACGGGTAGAGAGC
Source organism: Cervus canadensis (assembly GCF_019320065.1). Classification (NCBI taxonomy): domain Eukaryota; kingdom Metazoa; phylum Chordata; class Mammalia; order Artiodactyla; family Cervidae; genus Cervus; species Cervus canadensis. The sequence goes on along the minus strand of NC_057406.1, from coordinate 3,129,354 downwards.
CCTGGGCTCGAGGTCGGGTCACGGGCGGAGCTGCCGGCAGGATGGCCCGGGAGGGCGGGCCAGGCTGCAGGGACCACCCCTGTGCCTGCTGCTCCCGCCGTGGCAGCCTTCGTCCCGTGGGGATGGTGACCAGTGATGGTCTGGGGGGCGAGGTGCTGGGCTCGGCCTAAACATTGCCTCTGAAGCTGGACATCCAGGACCGTGACTCTGGGGCGGGCAGGGCCTGGCACGCGTGTCTGCCCCAGTAACCCTCGTGGGCTGCCAGCCCCGAGCGCCTGCCTGCAGGTGGGGAGGACAGAGTGCGCTGGGGAGCCCGCGTGACTGCCCCCATCCCCGCCTCCGCCTGGCAGGCGAGGAGCGGAGACCTCTGGGGAGGCCCCCTGGCAGCGCCCAGAAGGGGGTCAGGCCTCCCGGGTGCCAGGGTCCGTCCAGCGTTGGCGAGAGGCCTGCCCACTGGAGGCAGGAGGAGAGACATGGCCGCTCGTCAGCCGTGAGAAGCCTCCACGTGATGGTCAGCATCAGGCAGCCGCCTCTGCTGTGGGGGAACCGGCTGTCTTCAGAGGAGCCCGGGGGTGTCAGGGACCCCTCCTCACCGGCCCAGAGGGACAGTGGTGGGGCCCGGGCTGGCTGGGGGGCATCAGGCGGGCGAGGACCCCCCTCGGTGGGGCCAGGGGGTGTGTGTGGATGGCTGCCACCCCCACGGCCACCTGGATGGGGCCGCCTTGTCCCCGCTTGGCAGATGAGTGAGTGGGAGTCAGAGTCCCAGTAAGAGGCTGGCCGCTTGCTGCCCACAAGGCCCACGGCCTTGTGACGTGCTCACTCCTGTTGGGTTTGAGTGTTTCTGAAGATCAAAGCTGTCGTCTCTGGTAAGCACATGGGGCCTCGTGTGGACCCGTAACCCTTTGCACCTGGTCCCCACCTCCGGGCTCTGGGTGACCCACCCCCACTTTCTGTGTGTGCCCGAGGGCCTTACCACCGCACCCACCTCTGTCCCACAACAGCCGTTGTTCAGTTGCAGGTGCCAGGCGCCCCCAGCCTCCTTAGCCGGCTCCACCTGGCGCACAAGCTGGGATCCCGGGGCATGGGATCTAGCCCCCCGACCGGGGACGGAAGCACAGGGTCCTAACCACGAGGCTTCCAGCTTAGAGAAGCTGCAGGGGCAGGCGGGGGCCCGGCCGGTGGCCGAGGTGGGTGAAGGTGGTCCTTCCTTATCTGGGCCCACACAGGTGGGAAAGCCTCTTCCTCTTGGTTATCTGATTCGGGACGGAACTGCTGCTGTATCTGATAGTGGACCATGTGGTTTGGGCCCATGTTGACAGATCTGAATGGGGACAGGCTGACGTCCCTGGTTAGACCCTCGAGAGGCCTACCTGCCCTGCCCGCCACGAAGGGAGGGGGCGGGCCAGGGCGTTGATGGGACACTAAGCGTGTGCCCAGCGCTTGGCCAAGGGCATCAGGGTGTGCTGGGCCGGGGGGGCGGGCGCCAGCTGGCGCTTGTCACCCCAGACCCCCCACCTTGCTAACTTGAGTTGACCATCCGTCTCCTTTTAAGTTACGCGAGTGTGTATCTTTGATAATTAGCCCCTTAACTTTCTGATTAGAAATACGAAGTAGGGCTTTCCCTGGTGGTTCAGCGGTTAAGACTTTGGCTTCCAGTGCGTGGGGTGTGGGTTCAGTCCCTCGTCGGGGAGCTCGGATCCCACATTCCTCCTGGCGGAGAAACCAAAACGTGAAAAACAGAGACAATATTGTAACAAATTGCGTAAAGACTTTAAACATGGTTCCTATCAGGAAAAAAAAAAATCGAAAGAATCAGAAAAAAAAAAAATCTAAAAAAGCACTATCACTGGAGTGAGTTGTTGGCACTGGGTCCTTGGAGCGAGGACGCCCAGCCCAGGCCTCACGCGGACCCGGTCACTCAGGGTGGGGCCCGGCCGGGTTGGGCTTCTCTCCTGCCCGTGTTCACTGTTGGGCGGGGAGCAGACAGGGAGGGCCGCCGCCTTCTGCGCCAGCGGGTTTCCGTCCTGACGGTCTCTGCATTCCTTGCACGCGTGCCCAGTCATTTCAGGCGTGCCTGACTCTGTGACCCCGTGGACCGTGGCCGCCAGGCTCCTCTGTCCCTGGGCTCTCCAGGCGAGAATACTGGTGTGGGTTGCCATGCGCTTCTCCCGGGATCTTCCCGACCCAAGGATTGAACCCTGCATCTCTTACGTCTCCTGCGTTGGCAGGTGGGTTCTTCACCACTGGTGCCACCTGGAAGCCCTAGGCTTACATTGCTCAGACCAGCCCTCCCACTGGCTGTAACAGTCAGTCCGGTCCTCAGCCAGCCCAGGACGCGGCTGGCACCACGGGAGGGTTCTGCAGGCCCCTGCCTGTCACTGGTCTGCACACACAGGCTGACCCTGCTCTGCTGAGTTTAAAACTCCTGGCAACAGAAAGAGCCGGTGATGACCTATTTATAAAGTATTTCAGAGTCACTTGCATGAATATTTCGTCCTAAATTCTGTGTAATTAGAAGATACAAACCCTACTCTGGGATTATTTTTGTGCACCAGCATAACCTAAATTAGAATTCTCTCCGTGTGGGTTTTTTAAAAAGAAATCATTGCAACAAAAACATAAAGGAATCGATTTTATCTTCACTCTTTTCAGGTGGTTACAAATACTGTTCTTGCCTGAGTAACATGGAAACCTTGTTGCCTGGTTTGTCTTTACCCAGGGGTTTCCCTGGTGGCTCAGAAGGTGAAGAATCCGTCTGTGTTGCTGGGGACTTGGGTTCAATCCCTGGGCCGGGAAGATCCCCTGGAGAAGGAAATGGCCACCCTCTCCAGTATTCTTGCCTGGAGAATCCCATGGACTGAGGAGCCTGGCGGGCTACAGTCCACGGGGTCCCAAAGAGTTGGACACGACTGAGCGACTAACACACAGACTTCACCCTGAGCAGAAGTAAATCTCGTGGAGACGTTTAAAGAGTCCTCGTGAATTCTGACTTGAGGCTGAATTCTGACAAGCTGTGGCTGGATTCCCACCTGCCAACTCTTTTTTTTTCCCCCTAAACACAGCTTCAGCCAGAAGTTTCCCTGCAGGTGAGCAGGGCTGTGAGCGTCCTTAACGTGAGGCCTTCAGGTGGACGCAGTAGAGGGACGTGAGGCTCTGGTCCCTCCAGCAGACGGTCCGGGGGCCCCTCAGCTGCTCGGCCGCCGGCCGCCGGCCGCCGGGGGCAGGTTGCAGGATGCGCAGCCTCTGAGACCGAGTTTCCGGAGCGGCGTGTGTGGGCTTCGAGGAGACTTTTCAGGGGAGACTTGTGGGCCGGATCTTCTTTTTTTTCCTGTCTTTGGACCGCAGGTGCATTGAATTGGAGACGTCATAGCCCTTGGGTCACGGTGTGCAGCCTTTTCCGGTCATGCAGGACCTCTGGTCTGTTTAGTTGGTGACTTAATGTAACAGGCACCCTAGAGTTCACCGCCAGAAGCTGGGGCCTTCCGGATTCCGCCCCCCGCCCCGCCATCGCTGAGCCTGAGACCTTAGCTGTGTGCCCCCAGCTCCCTCGTTTCCGGGGGCTGACACACCCCCCTGCCGTGTGCACCCCCAGCCTGAGCCACGCAGGCGGTCACCAGGGGAGCAGCTCTCCTGGCTCACTGCACCCCGGGTCATCGAGGGCTCCCTGTGCTGCCGGGGGTGCTGAGATGCGAACACAGAGAACCCCCGGCCTGCAGCACCACCTGGCACTGCCCACCTGGCGGGGGTGATGGGCGACGGGCCCTTGCCCACGGCCAGCGGCCGAGCCAGGTCTCCTGGGTCTCTGGTGTGAGATGCTCCCGTTGCCCTATTCATGGGCTCGTCCGGGAAAGGGGCAGGCGGGCTGGGGCCTCGTGGTGGGGAAGGATGAGCCGGCCTCCTGGCGAGGGGCCCGGCCACCTCCTGCCCTTCGCATTGAGCCCGGGTCCCCGGCGGCTGGACTGGCTGGCAGGGCTCTCTGTGGACGCGGTCAGGGTCACGCGCGCGCACACGCGGTTCCAGCGCTCTGAGAGGGGCTTGGGGGCCGGGTGGCTGCAGCGTCCCTACGCTTCCCCGGACAGGCCGCGGGGTGCCCAGCCCAGCTCCCCGCGACGAGACCCAGCTTTAGGGTCTTCCCTATTCCATCGCAGGGATGGGCCAGAGCTGTCAGCCTGCCCAGGTGCGTGTGAGGGACTGACGGGGGTCCGGGAAGCCTCTCCTGAGGGGTCGCGGGTTGCCTGCCGCAGCAGCTGTGTGGTAACTGCAGGCGCCTCACCCCTCTCCTGGGGGCAGGGGGCGGTGCCAGGGTGCTTGGCAGGGCTTTGTGGGTCTTCCTGTCTTCTCCGCTGAGCCAGTTGGTGGGATTCTGTTCCCTTTCGGAGTGGAGAGGTGAGGCCCCGACGGCGGCCTTGTCTTGTCATCTCAGGGCCTTTCCCGCTGTTGCCGAGGCCTCCTGATTGAGCTGCAGGGTGGCCCAGCCGCCTCCCCAGGTGGGACTGGAAACCCGTCCGTTTGGTTAAGCCAGGCTTCCATGCCTGCTCTCCCCAAGTCCTGCCCTCCCTGGGGAATCCAGGACCAGACCTTCCGGCCCCTCAGCCGTAGTCTGGGAGGGTTCTGAAGTGGCTCCGACCGGCGAGCAGGTGCTCTGATGCTTTGATGCTGGTGGCCTGGCCGGGTGTGGGCGTGGGAGCCCCCTGGGCAGACCGGCCTGGCTGCCCAGGGCCGGCGGATCCCGGCAGGATCGGGAGCCCGGCACCCGCAGGCTCCCCGGGATCTGTTTCCGTGGCGTGTGGGGTTTTCCTCGAGAGACGATCGGAGCCCCCGCGGCACCTGGGTGAGGACATGCGGTGAGCTGGGCTCTGACAGGGGTCTGGGGGAACCCCTGAGTGAGCGCCCTCGGGTTTCTGACGGGTTTAATTGGGACGAAAACAAGGGCAGCTGTATTTGCAGGCTCCTCTTCTGGGGGCAGGTTTATAGAGAGTGGAGATTTTTATCCATTTTATCTGCTTTCCTAACTCGTCTTTCGGATGCAGCAGGCCGTGGCGTGTTCCGCTGAGCATGATTCTTTAGTGCATCAAGGGCTTGTCAGTGGCCGTGTTTTTGCGGTCAGGCTTTGAAAACGCTAGAGAGCTGTTTGGTTCTCTTCTGCCGCGGCAGGTGGAGTCCGGGAACGCGGTGTCGGGGGAGGAGGGGCGGGGGTGGTCTCGGTCTTGCTCACTGGTTTTCGTTCCCCTTGGATTCTAACTGATAAGGTGTGGGGCCCTGTCTGTGCGCCGCCTGACACGAGACCCTTTACGTGCCCCTGCCCTGCTTACGGCGAAGCGCCGTGACACGGGCCGTGCGGGGACGGCCGGCTGAGAGGTGGGGTCAGGGCAGGACGCCCCGAGACTGCCAGATCCCCGCAGATTGGTGGAACCTGGGCACCAGTCCTGTGTGGTCAGTCCTGCCCTGGAGCTGCCCAGGGCACCGGTGGAGGAGCCTGTGTGTGTGAGCGGTCGCATCGTTAGTTATGTGGGACGCAGACAGCTGTTAGCTTTTCAGACCTTGAGCCATCATTTTCAGACCTTGAGCCATCATTTTCAAGCTGTGCTGTGGGTTGTTAATCGCTGATGTCTCCCAGTGCTGTGACCTGCACTTCGTGTCGTCACTCGGTTCTCCGGAAGACGGAGCTGAAAGTGTGTGCACAGTTGAGCCGCCTGGAGCCTCGTAGCCACGCAGGCCCGTGGTTTCCGCCACGTCTGTCCTCCCAAAGCAAAGACTCACTCTGCTTTAATCCCCCGTGCAGGAAAGCGACTGTCCGAAGGCGCTGCCCACGTGGGGCCCTCTGCTCGAGGCTGGGTTGGGAGAATCCCAGGTGCGTCTTGCTACCAGCGATGCGCTCTCCCTGCGGAACTGCAGGTGAAGTGAAGAGTTGCAGTCTCAGCTGTCAGGCTCTGGGACGGCTTGCTGTTCACAAGATGACTTGTCCCAGGGTCCTGCAGACGGAGGAGCCCTGTAGGCACCGAATCATTCTTTCCAGAGCACCTTTTTTGGAAGCGGGCTATTGCCCGCCTCGATTTCTCCAGGCGGGCAGCGCCGGGGGTCTGGAGAACCCCGACTCCAGCTTGTGACTGTGCCCGCAGGTGTCGGCTGAGCCCGGCACCCACCTGCCACGCTCCTGGCGGCAGGGTGTTAGGTCCCTGTGAGGGTGTCTCCGCAGGGCAGGATGGCTCAGCGCCCCCCACCCCCACCCCCCGAGGCCACGCCCTCCCCTCGTGCTGAGCATCCGGCCCACGGCCCCCACCCCCGCCGAGGAGCCCAGGCAGGGGTGTGGTGTGTGTGAGACTCCGGGCCGCTCTGCAGGGCACATCGGGGCCGGGGGTGGGCGTGGGGGCCAGGCCAGGCCGGGCCGGCTGTCCAGCCTGCTTCGCACACGTGGCCGACTCCCTGCCTCTTCCCCCACCTCCCGACCCCGGGTCTTGGGTTATGTCTGTGGATACAGCCCTCTGCCGGTGTCCGGCTGCAGCGGCCCAAAGGCTAGGCCTGGGGTCATGGGCGCCTCGGGCTGGTGGGGGGGGGGGGTCGCCCTCGGGGCACCGTGTCCGAGCTGCGCCTGCAGTCCTTCCCCGCGTCCCCAGGACAGGCCTGGGGGTCTGAGGCTCCAGTCTCGGAACCCCTCTGCTCGTGAATTAGCGAGGTCGCTAGAAAGCCTGCTTATGTGAGATGTATCTGTTGCTCTTTCCCATGTTAGAAATTAAGCTAGGAAATTTACAAATGCTGATTTATTAAAAACTGCCCACTGTAAACCCACTACATGTTAACATAAATAGTGTAATTTTATTTTTTTTAAAAGTCAGTAGTTTTCCCCAAATGGGGGAAATTAGTGAAGGGTTTTGCAGGTGGTGGTTTTTGCAGGCCTTGACAGGGTCTGGTCAACTGAAGATGGCTGGGTTCTCCGGTCCCCACCCCACCCCCTCACCCGTCAGCAGGACCAGTCTGGGAAGCACATGGTGTCTCAGGATTGCCGCTCATTAGATCTGGCCTCCTGGGTGTCCTGAAAGCGTCTTGGGGACCCCCAGGCTCCTGGACCACGCTCTGAGCAGCGGGAGAGAGCGAGGTCCCTGCCGTGTTGAGTGAGGGCTCCTTTTAGTTCTTTCTCTGTTTCGTTTGAATCCTTCCTGTTTCTCTCATTTTAAAACCTTAATTTTGAACCTCGTTGACATGGTCTGGTCCACACATGCAGGAAGTCTGTTCAGAAGGGGCTGAAGCCGCCACCGGGTCTCCCTCCCACATGCCCCCTCCCCCCACGTAGTCCCAGGACTCGGGTTGGGGGACACCCACGCGCAAGGACCCTGCTCCGGGCATGTAGCTCGCGCACACTGCATGAAATGGCCTCGCCGCACGTCATTTTGCAAGTGTGAGAGGAGACACTCCTGGAAGCGGAAGTGTGATTTCCCTGGATTTTGCAGAATTGCCCTCCGCTCCACCCCCCGCTGGGGGACCCCACCTCCACGTGGTCTCACCCACGCGCCGCGTTCTCCGCCAATCTGTTCGGGAAATGGCTTCCCCGTGTAATCTTAATTTCTGTTTTTCTCTTTGTGAGTGGAGGTTAATCGCCGTTCCATGTGCTGGAGGACTGTTTGTTTTCTTTTGCTGTGGACTCTCTCTATCTCCTGGCTGTTTTCCCCCAGGGCTGTTTTTCAAAGTCAGACAAATTAATCTTTCATAATATGTGTTGCAAATATTTTTCCCTGTGTTAGCATGTATATTTGACCACTGGTGGAGGTTTTTGCCATGCAGAAGTGTGTTTTTAGGGTAATCTGTCTTCTCCTCTATCGTGTGTTGTGTGTCTTGCTTGGCACGAGCCTGTCCAGCCCCAGGTTCTGAGTACCAGCCCCCAGCCCCGGCTCCTTTGCAGCCTTCCTTATTTTACACTCAAGTCTTTGGTCTATTTTGAGATTTTTGGGGAGGGTGTGAGATGAGGCTCCAGGGTTATCTTTCCCAAGAAGCTCAGGATGTCCCATCTTCATTTGCTGAAGGCTGTGTGTCTCCCTCCGGCTTAGGAGGCCCCTTTGACCCCAGTTCAGTCTGGGTCTGTTTCGGCAAGTTTGTTTCATGGCCTTGCCCAGTATTCATGTTCTGTCATCACACTTTAACTCTTAGCTGTGTGGTGTCTTATTTATTTTTTTAATTATGTATCAGCCTGGGTTGGGTCTTAGTTGTGGCATGTGGGATCTAGTTCCCTGACCAGGGGTCGAGCCCGGGCCCCTGCACTGGGAGTGTGGAGTCTTAGGCACTGGACCACGAGGGAAGCCCCTCCATCGTGTCTGGTAACAAGCAGAGCGTGCGGTTCAGCGCATTCACGATGTGCTTGCTATACAGTCAATGTACACCCATCTTTAGAACTTCGTCCTCCTCCCAAGCTGAAGCTCTGTCCCCGGTCAGCGCTCAGTCCCCCTCGCCTGCCCCGGCCCCGGCCCCCGCCGTCTGCTCTCCGTCCCGGGGGCCCTGACTCTTCAGCGCCTCGTATAAGCGGATTGCACAGTATTTGTTCTTTTGTGACCTGCTGATCTCACCGAGCCTGCGGTCCTCAGGGTCCCTCCGGCTTGTGGCCTGTGTCAGCGCTCCCTTCCTGCTTGAGGCTGAATAATATTCCCTCGTGAGTAGGGACAGCGTTTTGTTTATCCGCCCCGGGCTGAGGACCCTCGGGTCGCTTCCTCATTCTGGCTGCCGTGAACTTGGGCGTACCAGTGTCTGTTTGAGTCTCTGCTTTCAGTTCTTTCGGATCTATACCTAGGCGCGGAATTGTTGGATCATACGGTGGTCCCGGTTTTAGTTTTTTGAGGAACTGCTGTGTGTTTCCTGTGGTCTCCATGGCTGTGGTTTATGTTTCTGGGCGTGCATGCCAAAAATCAGGGTGTTTGCTGAGAACATGGCGAGCCCCCAGCCCTGCAGCTGAGCAGGCCAGGCCTCTGGGAGCCTGGCTCCCTGGTCCCACGGGCAGGTCCTGATGGGCTGGCGGGGGCGGAGAGGGGGGACCCCGGGCTCCATCACCACTCTAGAAGCTGTGACCTCCCGCTCTGAACCTCGCTTTCCCCATCACATTAAGAAGCGGAGACACAGTGATAGTAGCAGCTATACAGACAACACCACCCTCATGGCAGAAAGAGAAGAGGAACTGAAGCTCCTCCTGATGAAAGTGAAGGAGGAGAGGGGAAAAGTTGGCTTAAAGCTCAACATTCAGAAAACTGAGATCATGGCATCCGGTCCCATCACTTCATGGGAAATAGATGGGGAAACAGTGGAAACACAGACAGACTTTATTTTGGGGGGCTCTAAAATCACTGCAGATGGTGATTGCAGCCATGAAATTAAAAGACGCATATTCCTTGGGAAAAAAGTTATGACCAACCTAGACATCATATTAAAAAGCAGAGATATTACTTTGCCAACAATGGTCCACCTTGTCAAAGATATGGCTATCCCAGTAGTCATGTATGGATGTGAGAGTTGGAATATAAAGAAAGCTGAACACCAAAGAATTGATGCTTTTGAACTGTGGTGCTGGAGAAGACTCTTGAGAGTCCCTTGGACTGCAAGGAGATCCAACCAGTCCATCCTAAAGGAGATCAGTCCTGGGTGTTCATTGGAAGGACTGATGTTGAAGCTGAAACTCCAATACTTTGGCCACCTGATGGGAGGAGCTGACTCATTTGAAAAGACCCTGATGCTGGGAAAGATTGAGGGCAGGAGGAGAAGGGGATGAGAGAGGATGAGATGGTGGATGGCATCACCGACTCGATGGACATGAGTTTGAACGAGCTCCGAGAGTTGGTGATGGACAGGGAGGCCTGGCGTGCTGCAGTCCATGGGGTTGCAAAGAGTCGGACACGACTGAGTAACTGAACTGAACTGAACTTGTTTGTTAAGCTCAGTCTGCGCCAGGCCTGGAGGCTGAGGGAGGGTTAAGTGAGGTGGGATGGGGAGCGTTGCTGTGCTTACTCTCCAGAAGGTGTCTGGTAGGAAAGCGCGGGTCGTGCTGGGTCATCCCCGCCCTCACCCTCCCGCAGGTGTGTCTGCCCCTGCACAGGTCCACGCCCACTGGCCCTGCATCTGCCAGCCAGCTCAGCACTCTTTCCCCGCCACCCCACACCGTGACCCTGAACAGACCCGAGCACCTTGTCCATGCCCTCCCGTGACTGCCAAGTCCTTCTGGCTTGTGACCCCGGGGTAACGGGGGCGCTCCATCTGGGCGGCCTTCCTCTGCAACCCTGGCCTCTCTGTGGAGCTGACAGCCCGGGGCGTAGCCTGATCCCCGCAGAGCTGCCTGCTCTGCGGCCCTGTTCCAGCTGCACATGGTACACAGTAGGCGCTCATTACATGCTCCAGCCGATTGGTCCTTGTCACCCCTGACGGCCTCTGCTTCGGCCTCTGTGAGGTTTTTACTGCCCGCTGATCACTCTTTGTTCCAAGTCTGCTCCGGGTGGGGGGCCATGCTGGGCAGTCCCCTGCGCCCGACACGCTCAGTGGGGGGCTGAGACCAGCTCATCCCGTCATTCTGCATGGCCCGCCGTGTGTCAGCCCAGCTGGGAGATCGTGTGTGTAAGACTGGATCGCCCACCACGCTGGGCGGTTACCTGGGCAGCAGTTGTGAAAAGAACTCAGAGGGTTTTTTCTGTGTCATTGGGCGTGGGTTTTGCAGCGACGGTGTGAGGTGAGGGCGGCCAGCCAGGCCCCTGTGCCGTCAGGCCCTGCCCAGGGCTGGGCTCACTTCTCTCCCGGCCCAGCAGGAAATGTGGGTTCCACCTTCCCCGTGCCGGGCGGTGGTTCAGACGCGGAAAGCCGTTTGTGGCAATTAGCTCGGCGGCCCCGCCCCGGGCCTGTCAGTGTCCCGGGGCTCGGTCTACGGGTGAGTTCGGATGGGCCCTGGGAGGACCTGTGGCCTCAGCTGGGCCATGTTTCCAAAAAGGAAGAAGTAGCCGTAGGCCAGGGCTTTGGAGGCGCCAAGGGCCTGTTCCCCGGGGACCGTCAGAGGCCACGTGGGTTTACGTAAGGGGCTGGGATGTCCTTTGAAGTGTACAGCTGTCACCCCCTGGTTCTCTGCCAGGCCGCAGGGTGGGCCTGCCCGCTGACGTGGGGCCCGCCTGGGACCCTTGTCCTCGAGCAGAGCGGCTCTGAGGCTGGGCCCTTCCGGGGGAGGGGCGGCGCACAGCACTGCGGGGTTCTGGGGGTTCCAGGCAGGGGGCGGGGGCAGGGCTGGTCCTGCTTTCGTGGGGACTTTGTCACTGTGGTGCTGTCTTTGCAGAGCGAGGGGCCCTGCCTGGGCCCTGAATGTGGACGGGGGCCTCCAGTGACAGCTTATTCAGAGCTGCAGGCCGGCCCCTCTGCTCGGGTGGGATACGTGGCCTGGCGTCGGGGGAGAAGAATGTGGCTCTCGACTTGGAGGGGGTGGTCTTCCCTCCCTGAGATCCTCCTGGCCCCGGGGACCCTGGAGCTAGTCCAGGCTGCCGGCCCCTCCAAGGATGGCACCTCTCCTCACCCCTTTCCTAAAGGAGATTTGATGGTGACGAGGTCCACGTCCGAGTGTGTGATTGGCGGGACCACTGGAAGGGGGACCCTGGTGCTGAGGGAGGGCCTGGTTCCCTGTTAGGGGCCGGTGGGTGACGAGACCCATTTGAGAGTCCTTGTTGTGCTGGGCTTTGATCACCTTGAGACCAGGGGCAGCCAGCCGTGACCCCGTCAAGGGTAGCCTGCCCGCTGCTGCCTGTTTCTGTTTATGTTGTCTTATTGGGGATGTCCCTTTGGTCCAGTGGTTAAGGCTCTGCTCTTTCGCTGTCGGGGACCCGGGTTCAACCCCTGGTTGGGGAACTGAGATCCCACAAAGGCCACAGAGAAACATGGCCTTCTTGGCCCAGAGCCACAGCTGCTTTGCACTGCAACACAAAGGGAGGACTTGTGACAGGAGGCTTGTGGCCGCCATGCCCGAGACGTGTACCGCCCGCGTCCCCGGGCCTGCGCCTTCCGTCCGGGCAGCCTTGTGGGCCGCGGAGCCTCTGGAGGAGAGCTGGCTCGCGGACAGCTGCGGGCTGGAGCCCCTCTCTGCTCTCTGGGGCGGGGCCGGGGCGCTGGCAGGAAGTCAGGACGAAACTGGGAATCCAGACGGCGTTTCCTACCAGCTGGAAGGATCGCCCCGGTTCTGAATGCTGAGGCCGGTGGGGAGGCTTGGAGGCAGAGCGCTTCCACCAGAAACGAGTGCTTGAGCACGTTTCCTATTGCTCAGTGTGTTTACGCGTCACAGGTTTGTAGAAATCTAAGCCCTAGGTTCCCTCTTTGTTTGGTTTAAACAGCTGTGTGGCCAGCGTGCGGGGCTGCCCGCCCACTCAGTCTCCTGGGCAGAGGGGCCGGTGGGCTTGCATACGGAGTGTCATGCAGTGGCCCCGGGGACCCAAGGGGGGCTGGGAAGGTGATGAGCAGGGCGTGAGGACAGTGTGCCCACCCAACCTCCCTGCCACTGACCCTGGGGTCGGGGTCCCCCCCAGAGGCTTGGGTCTGGCGTGTTCTTTTGGGAACCTCACCCATATGAACGGAGTGGTCTGGGTCCTGCTTCCCAGGGTGGCCTTTCCCCATGGACTGTACAGTGCATGGAATTCTCCAGGCCAGAATACTGGAGTGGGGAGCCTTTCCTCCTCCACGGATATTCCCAACCCAGGGCTCAAACCCAGGTCTCCCACATTGCAGGCGGATTCTTTACCATCTGAGTCACCAGGGAAGCCCAAGAATACTGGAGTGGGGAGCCCATCCCTTCTCCAGCAGATCTTCCCGACTCAGGAATTGAACCAGGGTCTCCTGCATCGCAGGCGGACTCTTTATCAGCTGAGCCCCGAGGGAAGCCCCTTGGTCGTCTCAGGGACTCTCAGTTTGACCTCTGCCCCCGAACTGCGCCAGGGAATCAGGAGGGTGTGTGGGGGCACGGGGTTCCCTGAGCCCTGCTCCTCTGTAGCCATGACGGTTCGAGATGACGGAGGGTCAGGACAGTGGTGTGTTAGAGCCGCTCATGTGGGCCTGCAAAAGGCTGCCTGTGAAGGCGTCAGGAATTCTGTGAGCTGGCCACTAGTGAAACGAGAGTGTATGAACTCAGATAAATCATGTCGGAAGCAGAGGGGTTGAGTGCCCAAAGTTGAGTTGCCCAAAGCAGAGGGGTTGAGTGCCCTCCTGGATTGTGTGACGGGTTGTGGTCCCAAGGCGGTTGGCGTCCCTGGGGTCTGGACGGTGGGAATCGTCTGGGTGGTCTCCAGGCAGTGCGGCCCACCACGCGCTCACTGGTTCCCCGACGTCCCTTTGGTGGCTTGAAGGACGGCCGCGAGGGACGCAGTCACAGCGCGAAAACGGGTACACACGGCTCCGCAGGGCTTCGCCTCTCTTTGCGTTGACTGTCCGGTCCTGAGAAGGTGACGGGGAGACGCTGGTTCGTGGGTGGAGGTTGAGGCGTGGCGTCCGCATCCACAGGATGGTGAGGGGCCCCTCCTGTTGGAAAGCGACCGCCTGCTTCTCCGAGGATGTCTCTCCTGTCCTGGACCAGCGAGTCGGCTTCTGATGCGTGGCCTCCTTTCCCACCTTGGCTTGTCCTGTTAACGTAGACGAGCGCGTCCAGCAGCCGACACTCATGCTGGAACCACGCTCGCTGGTGGGTTGTGGTCCTGGTTGACCGGGGTGGGGGAGGATTTCAGCAAGAACCTGTGAGCCCGTCCCCGGGCGTCACTTGGCTTTGCGGAGTTCCCAGTGAAGAGTGCTGAGCGTTTTATTACTGCTTGTAGACTCGCAGCACACCTTAGTCACCGAGATAACGCCTGTGTCACGCCCAGAGGTCGGGGGCGGGGTGTCGCCAGGGCCTGCACAGTCCCAGCTCACAGAGGAGGGGGTGGTGGCTCACCCCGACCCCCCAGCCCTCCTGCGCTTCCTGCCTGGCTCTCCCGGGCCCCCGTGGCCCCGGCGGGGTTCACAGAGCCAGCAGGACCCAGGCGGCTCTGCTGTTACAGCGCACAACACTCGGCTCCTGGCGCGGGGAGCTCTGGCCTGACTGTAGGAGGAAAAACCGCTGAAGAATTCCACCTCCTCCCGGAGAACCTCCCAGGCTGTTGAAACCTTGGACCTAAGCGCCGTAAGTGTTCCTGGATTTGGGGAGCGCGTGATTCCCCAGCCTCGAGGGCAGAGTCCACAGCCTTGCCATGAGGCCCCTGTGGCTGGGCGGCTCCGAGCGGGCAGGCCTCACCCTCCTGGCACCAGGGCCCAGTGTGGGGGCCCCGCCTCGTGCACCGTCCCCTCCCTCACTCAACGGCCAGCCCGTGCCAGCCCTGCTGGGACAGACCCGGCGCCTGCAGGACCTGCCCTCGGGGCTGGGGGACAAATCCTAAACCAGGGAGCTAGCCTGGACTCCAGACCAGACGGGCAGGCGGGATTTGGGGTGGGAGGATATACTTGGAGCAGAAGGAGCCACGATGGGGATGCCCCAGACCGGGAAGTGCTGGGCCCCGTGGTAACCAGTGTGGTGGCGAGAGGACCCCCAAGGGGTCAGCAGGGCTGGAGCCCAGTGTCGGGGAGCAGGCAGAACCCCAGGAGGGGTCTCAGCAGGTTGCTGCAGACTGTGTGAGGTGTGTGGCCCAGACCCGGCTCGGGAGGGGGTGGAGCACAGCTGTGGGGCCCGGCTTGGAGGGGTCCCCTGGCTTGGAGGTGGAGGTCCCTGGCTTGGAGATGGGCTCCCAGCTTGGGGGGCCCTGGCTTGGAGTTGGGGGTCCCAGGCTTGGAGATGGGGACCCCCGGCTTGGAAGTGGGGGGCCCTGGCTTGGAGGTGGGGAGCCTTGGCTTAGAGATGGCCCCCCAGCCTGGAGGGGGGGTTCCTGGCTTAGAGGTGGGGAGCCCTGGCTTGGAGGTGGGGAGCCCTAGCTTAGAGATGGCCCCCCAGCCTGGAGGGGGGGTTCCTGGCTTAGAGGTGGGGAGCCCTGGCTTGGAGGTGGGGAGCCCTGGCTTAGAGATGGCCCCCCAGCTTGGATGGGGGCCCCCGGCTTGGAAGTGGGGGGCCCTGGCTTGGAGGTGGGGAGCCCTGACTTGGGGGGCTGGGCTCGCTGTAGGTGGCCGTGGTCATGTGGTCGGGGGCTCCTTTTGGGTTTGACTTGAGTGGCTGGTGTTCAGGTGTTATGGGGGGAGGTCCACGGAGGCTCCCGCTACCGATGAATGTCCTTACATAGTAGGTCAGCAGCCGGAGTCCAGGCACGGGAGGCTGGTGGGCAGGGAGTCAGTTAAGCATCTGAGTGTTCAGGGTCCCGCTGACTGAGGCGTGCATCTGGGTGAGAGGGGTGGCTGCCCTACCAGCCTCGAGGTCGGGTGAACCCGCTGGCCCTCAGTGGGAGCCAGTGTCGAGCTCCGCATGGGCGGCGGGGGGAGGGTGCGTGGTCACCGTGACTCCCGGATCATGGGCATCCAGACTGCTCCGCGGATCGCCCAGCATGGGGCCCCCCCGCTGGCTGGAGCTGCGTGCAGGTTGGGGTCCTGGGGGCTCATCTTGCAGGGCTGTGGGCCTCTGGGCGCCTTCCTGGAGGATGGAGACCTGGCTGGCGCTGGCCTCGCTCGACCTCTGTGACTCCCCGGAATACAGTTTAGGACAAGGATTGCTTCATTTGGGGAAACAGACGTTGTTTATCCTGGGGTCAGCAGAAGAGCCACCAGATGACGGGAGGATGACGCCAGGTCCCGGGCCGAGCCGGCTGTCTGAGGGCGGCCGGGGTGGTGAGGAGCACGGCTGGGACCTGGGATGTGGCGCACGCCGGGCTGGGAACCACTTTTTTCTGAGTCTCAGGCTGGTGGGGGAACTAACGTCCTTTGTGGCTTCCAGGCCCAGTGTTCCCCAGACAGTGCAGCCTTTGTGTGTCCAGGAGCCATTCAGCGCGTTTCCAGAGCAGCGTGCTTTGTGTCCCGGGCCAGCGCTGGCCTCGCTCCGGCGTCCCGAGGGCCCGCAGTGCAGTGGGCGCCGCCCCGAGCCGGGGCGGTGGCCGGGCCCCTGCGCCAGGCACCCCCTGTCCTGTCGCCCTGTCCCGCCTCCACGGCTGCAGGGCCTGGCAGGTGTCACTCGGAGCGTCTGCTTCTGCATGGAGGTACAAGGGGGGCCCCTCCAGGAGCCTCGGGGGCCGGGGCGCCGCATTCCACTCTGAGGGCGGCTGCGCCTAGAAGGCCGGGCGTGCGGGGAGCTGTCCGGGGCCTGTGGGTGCACAGGACGGGCTGGTCTGTGGATGCAGGCTTCTTCCCCGTGGGCCCTGGGGAGTGCAGGGTGGGTGTGCAGGGAACGGGGGCTGGTGCATAAAGGGGAGGCTGGGCGGGGGCTGGGGCAGGGTGGGACACGTGGCGGCACCCAGATGGAAGGAGCGGGGTGGTTTGCGAGACGGCATCCGTGACACTGGCTTTGTGGGGAAGCTTTGCTCTGGGTCGCGCTTTGTGCCTGGCTGGCCCCGGTCCCCCTCTCGCTGGCCGTGGACCATGGCCGTGCCAGTCTCCCATCGTCATCTCAAAGCTGGGGAGGACTGGGTCAGCCAGTGTAGTTGAGATGGCCCTGGGGTGGGGTGGGCTACCTCTCAGCCTTGGGGGTGTGGGTGATGGCAGAGCGCCCCTCACAGCCCAGACCCGCCTGGCAGTGGGGGGGGGCAGTGGTCAGGTGTCCTGGCACCTGGTCTTGGTCCGGCAGCTGTGTGAGCCCAGGGGCCTGGGGGCAGGGTGGTGGGGACACCCCTGCCCTCCCCAAGGGCAGATGTTGAGATGAGCTGGCGCTGCAAGGAGGGGCCCTGCTGGGCGGGGTGGGGGGCGCGTGGGCTGGGCGCTTGTGAGCGGCATCCTGACGGTGGCGGGGCCGACCATCGGTGCTCTGTCCCCTTCCCTGGTGGCCTCTTCATTTGCTTGCTGAGTCCGGAGGGAAGGCGGCCCTGGCCTGCGGGGCGGGGAGTCCCAGGACCACAGATGAATGGCGAGGAGGGAGGCTTGGCTGCGGTGACCCCCGGCCCCCTGCCGTCTGCCCCACTTCTGCCCGGTGCTGGGTGAGGAGGGGTCCCCAGGGTCTTTTTGAAAATGGAGGGAAGGAGGTTTTACCTGGAGGCGCTTCCCATCCCATTTGCTTTTATTTTTCAAGTTAGAAAAGCAATCAGAAAGAGCATGTGGAGAGAAGTTTTGCAGCCTCTCAGGAACTCCACCCAGGGGCCCGTGTCACCTGTGCGGGTGCAGACGCCCGTTGTCCATAGCGGTGACCTCGGGGCAGTGGCGTTGGTCACCACTATGAGGTTCCCGGGGACGTCCGTGCGCCCTGCGCTTGGCGCCTGAGGTCCTGGCTGGCCTCAGTGCAGCCCAGTCACGCTCCCTGTGCCGGATCTGCCCTGGGACGCATCTCCAGATGGGGACCCACTGGTTCCCAGGGCGTTGGTGTCCCTGCTGCCTGCGGCCTTGGTCACATCGCTGGCTTCTTTTCCTTCTTGGTGAAGTTAGAGGTTTCTGCACGAGGCCTGGGTGACCCCTGTTGCTGAGATTCCTCCTCTGCTCCGGGTGGTGGGGGGCTGGTTTGCACATCTGTGTACCAAGGTCCTCCAGTCTTTACCGATTCATGCAAGTTGTCTCACAACAGAGATACGAGTTCACACATGCCCAGTTTGCTCCATGTGTCTCCTGTTTCACTGCGTTTTTTTAAACAAAACGTCAGTTTACTTTTGTCTAGTTGAGTTTTTTTTTTAAACTTTGATTTTTTTTCTCTTTCTGTCTCTTAATGTAGACCATCACTCCCTCTCCTTAGGAACTTAAGTCTCTCTCTCTCTCTTTTTTTAAGTTTACTTAAGCTTTTAGTTCATCTGGAGTTCACAGCTCCTTCACGGGATAGCTTACCGGATGGCCGGCCTCCTGCCTCCATCCTGCCAGATCAGGCCACATCTGGCCAGCTCAGGGTTCCAGGCTGTCTGGAGCGCAGGGTTCCAGAGAGCCTGAGAAGCCCCTGTCCCAGGAGCACCTCCAGCCCCGCCCCCGACGGGCACAGCCTCAGCTGTCTGTGGAGACCAGAGCCGGCCCCAGCTCGTCCTGACCCAGGTCTCGCGGGCGCCCACTGCACGCAGGCTTTGTTGTTTTGAGCGATGATGCCAGGGGCGGTGGCCCTTGGAGGGCAGGGCAGGCATGCAGGGCTGCAGCCGGGCATCCTGGGCGGTGCTTTACCGAGGTCTAACGGCTCCAAGCCCGCACCGTCCAAAACAGGAAGCGCTTCTCCCTGCTGTCGTGGCTCTGCATGGACTGTCCCCGCTGGGGCGGCTTGGGGTGGATCCTGCCCTGCTCCCCTGCTTCCTCCCCACCCCATGTGAAGTTGCCGCTCTGTTTATTGGGTCTAGGCTGAGTGTTGGCGCCCGGGCATCGTCTCGAGTTCTTGGGATCCTCTTGCCGGATTGGTGCTCGTTCCCATTGGTGTTCATTCTGTTTCAGAGGTGGAAGCTGGGGCTCAGAACGGTGGGAAGTGGAGGGCTTGAGCCTGGGCATGTTCAGAGACCCTGTCCCGTGGGGAACCAGGGCCTCTTGCAGACCTTGGGGGCCAGGGAGCTGTGTGACTGGGGCTGGGGCCGTGGACTTCAGCGTGAGGTTGATTGGACGCCCAGAAGGGCTGCCCACACCCCACCCCTAGGCTTTCCTGGGGTTGGGTCAGAGATGTGGGGAGTGGGTGGCCCACTGCATATCCACCCCTGGTGTGCATGCGTGGTTGGACATACACATCTCCTCCATACCAGCACACATCGCTCCCCACCCACCCCCCAGCATGACCCCACACCTGGCCTTTGCCGCCCTTGCTCCTGGCTGAGGGGATCCCATGCCTGCAGCCTGGGGGCTGTGCTGGGAAGACCTCTGGGACCCAGTGAGGCTGAGCTGGTCCTGAGAGCTGAGTCAGGCACCCGGGCAGGCAGGACGGAGTTTCGGGCCAATGGGGCAGCCTGGCTGTGTGCCTGGGAGCGGGGCCAGGCGGAGGGAGGGGACAGGGGTCCAGAGGGAATCTGACACCCAGAGCCCCTGCGTTCTAGCGGCTGTCCCGGGCATGCATGTGGCTGTGCTTCCTGACGGGTTCTTGGAGCTCGGGAGGGTCAGCCCTCCGCCCTCCTCACCGCAGTGCCCCCTACTCCGACGGGGTCAGCGGCTCCCCTGCAGCTCCAGGCTGCCCCCCTTGGTGCTGGGAGTCCCACTGAGAAACAGGGCTCCCTTCTCCCCTGAGGGGTGCAGAGGGCTAGCCTGACAACAGGGGCCCAAGCTCAGTAACCAGCCCAGCTGGGTGGGGGTGACTGAGGCCCTAGCCTCTCTGGCAGGGGGGAAGCCTGTGTGCCCCCGGGTCCCTGAGTAGTGGCACTGGCTGCTCCCGGAGGGCAGGGCCAGGTGGCGGCCCTGGGCTGGGGCCTGGAGCTGTCTGTAGGGGCCGGTGTGCCGGCAGGCGGCCGGCAGGTGACTGACCACGGGACCTTGCCCCTCTTGCTGTCCTGCAGGGACTCCGAGCGTCATGTTAAGGTGAAGCAGAGGGCCTCAGTGCTGAACATGCTAAGGAAGCTGGACAAAATCAGGTTCAGAGGTCACAAGAGAGATGACTTCCTCGATCTAGCCGAGTCTCCGAACGCCTCAGACACCGAATGCGGAGACGAGATTCCCCTGAAGATCCCTCGGACCTCGCCCCGGGACAGCGAGGAGCTCAGGGACCCTGTGAGTACCAGAGTGTCCCCCCGCCCCGACCCCGGCCGCGTGGCCCTGGTCTCGGGGCCCCTCACTGTCCCCATCCGCGGGTGCCAAGCCCAGCGTGGCCTTGGGTGGACCGTGTCCTTCCTGGCCGGTGAGACAGGGAGGAGGCTGCTCCCCATCTCTCCCCCTCTAACCTTCCTGGTGGGGGCTCGTGCCCAGACTGAGGGTGATTTGTCCGGCAGCAGGATTTCTTTCCCTTCCTTGGATTTTTGGGTGATCGGCAAACTTTTCATGCAGAAGTGATGCCGGGGCCCCAGCCTGACCCCCGGGAATTTGATGCAGGGGGTCGCCGGGCGATGTCTGGAAGCCGCTGGCCTAGCCCGAGGGCAGCACCTTCGGGCGCCTGGCCGGGCTGCCTGGCCATCGCGGGGTGCGTGTCCCTGCCCCGGCAGCTGGCCGAACCCAGGCTGGGCCTCGGGAGCCCAGGTGGGGACAGTGGCCCCTGTGGGCTGGTTGTGGACGCCCTTCCCTTGGCCAGCAGATCTCTTCAGGGGCTCGGCGGCTCTGGTGTGAGCAGGCCCTGCTTTCTGGAAGCTTGTGTTTGGTCAGTGGGCGGGCAGCTGGTGGGGCAGGCTGCCCTGGTCCCCTCCCGGCCAGGGGTGACAGCTGGCTCCCTGCTCTGGGGACAGTTGCCTGCATCTCCCTGTCAGCAGCGAAGAAGCCCGGAGTCCCCCTGCCCCACCAGCTGTGGACAACCGCACCCACGTGGACCCCAGGGTTGGTGGCCTTGCGGTTCCTGCCTGAGCACCTGAGCTAGGCTTTCCTTGCAGGTGTGGCCACGAGCGCCCGCCCGCCTGGCCCTGTGTATTATTAATGCTTCGTAATAGAACAGGGACTGGCTCGCTCGCTTCTGGTGGCAATGAATAATTTATCGGCACTGCCTCTTAAGAGCCGGCATCCGATCAGGCGGGCTGGAGCTGCGGAGGCCCGAGGGCAGCGCCCTGCCTGGGCACGGCCTCTGTCCCTCGCAGAGTGGGCGGCTGACCTCCCAACCCCGGGTCAGGGGTGGGCTGGGACCTCACTGCTGTGTCTCCTGGCAGGCCGGCAGCATCTGCTGGGTGGGACGCTGTGGGGGTCACAGGCCTGTCTCGGGAAGGGGGTGCCTCCTGTGGGGGTGGGACCAACCGGCCGGTGAGGGCCCAGGGCGGGGCAAGCCCAGGGCTGTGAGTATGAATGACTCTCCAGCCCGCGTCCCCAGTCCCGAGGGGCTCTCTCTCTCCTTGCGGGGGACAGGCCAGCATCCTACAGTGGGTCACGCTGTCCTTCTTGTCAACTCTGCCCTGGGACCCGGGGTCACTGCCGTGAGCCTCGTGTCCACGTGGCTTGCACCACCGCTGCCGTGAGGGCAGGTCGTGTGTCGTCCTGGTGGAAGTGACCAGTGCCTACCGCGGACATGCCCCGTGACCTCTCCTGTCCCCTGAGGGGCCTCGGCTCCGAGCCGGCCACAGCCATGTGATCCCAGCCTCTCTCAGACCCGGGGCCACTGGAAGGGATCTGAAAGCTCCGGGACAAGTTCCAAATGGGCTTAGTTCCAGCTGCTTGGAGACCGACCTGCATTTCAGCCTTCCAAGGACGTGGGCTCACGGGTTGTCACTCACGGGGCCACGAGCCAGGGGCTGCCCTGCCCACCTGGGTGGGGACGTTGCTGATGAGATAGAGCCCAGCAACTTTGTTGGGCCACCTTCCCTGGCTGGCCTCCGCCCTCTGCCCTGGGGCCACCACCTTGTCGCCCGAGGCTGGGGCTGGGCAGGGGAGGAGGGGCACCGTCGTCTGCGAGGCGAGTGGGCGGGCAGGCCGGGGTGGGGGGGGACCCTGTCTTTTGCCTGTTGCCCAGCTCTCCTGTACCCACCCCTGCCAGGCCCACGGGGCAGGCAGATAAACCCGGCCTGTCCCTGCCATCTGGGAGCTCTTGCTGCGGTACCCAGAGCAGCTGACGGTCCAGGAGGTCCGGGGCCCGAACAGGGCAGCCCCGGGCCAGAGTCTTAGTGTCCGCTTCTCCCTCCAGGGCTGTGGCCCCGGACGAGGCAACGTGTGCGGGAGCCGGTCACGGACCCTGTCCAGGCTGAGTGTCCCCTTCCTTCCCTACCCCAATTTGGGAGGGACCCAGAGTCAGATGGCCCTGTTGCGTGGCAGGGTGCAGTTGTGGGGTGACCAGGGGAGTTTCCAGGACATGCCTGGCAGGCCTGGCCGTGCCGATACATGCGCTCCACGTCAGTGGGCAGTGGCAGCCTGTAGCCGGAGCCTACCCTGAGCCAGGCGGGACAGTGCGGGGGTGGCTTTAATTAGCCACCGTGGGCCAGGACAGGGCCTTGTTTGGAATTCGCTCCCCTGGAACCTGGCACATGGACGCACCCTCCCTGGAGTCCTGTTGCTTTGGCTCCCTGGGCGCCAGCCCGGCTCCCCAGGCAGGACACCAGGCCCTGTGGCCAGGCCGCCCTCCTGGGAAGTCAGCACACAGGCCGGGGTAGGTCTCCACGAGCTCCTCCCCTCTGTGGTCTGAGAGCTGCGCTGTGGCCCATCCAGAGGCTCAGCGTCACACTTGTGGCCTTAGTTTGTCATTTCTGGACGTTGGTCTCACCGGGGCTCTGAGGATGTCCGCTTTGCCTGAGGTGTCCCTTCCCCGGCAGATGAAACCGAGGTGAACTGATGCAGGTCCTAACACCGGGCCAGTGCCTTCCTAGGCCAGGGGGGCTCTGGGAACCGGCCTTTCCAGACCACAGGGTCCTCGGGGTACCCCGAGGTACCAGGTGATGAGAGAACCAGGTGACGTGGACCCAGGGTGCTCCCAGGTGCCTCTGAGCTCTCTCCTGGTGGTTTCCTTCTAGGCTGGTCCAGGGACCCTCATCATGGCTGCAGGAGTCCAAGACTTCAACCGGACAGAGTTTGATCGCTTAAATGAGATCAAAGGCCACCTGGAAATCGCCTTACTGGAAAAACACTTTTTACGTGAGTACCGGTGGAGGGGTGGGGGGTGCGGGGCAGAGAGGACAGTTTTGCAGGAGCGCAGCCGGGCCCCACAGGGGTCACGTGGGGGCTGCCGGGCTAGCGGTGGGGACAGGCGTGGCCCTCGCCTCCCGAGCCTGAATCCCGTCTGCACGGCTGCAGTGTCTTTACTTTCTAAGACAGACACGAGGAAGGAGTAAAATGTCCCCGGAAATTCTCATCCTTTCAGAGAGTGTGGTTAACTCAGAATCCATCAGAGGTTTTCTCGTCAT
Source organism: Cervus canadensis (assembly GCF_019320065.1). Classification (NCBI taxonomy): domain Eukaryota; kingdom Metazoa; phylum Chordata; class Mammalia; order Artiodactyla; family Cervidae; genus Cervus; species Cervus canadensis. Next base: position 3,106,387 of record NC_057406.1, on the reverse strand, counting down.
TTCAGAGAGTCTGGCACGCTGTTGTGGTTAATCAAAATCCATCAGAGGTTTTGGAGGGGATCTGAAATTTCCTGTCCTGTGTAGTTTGCTCATCGAGGAGCAGGTGGGCCTGCGTACCTGGGGGCTTTGGCCTCTGGGTAATGATGACAGTGGAGATGGTTCCGGAAGGGCCTGCTTCCAGAGCTGATCCCCTGTGCTGTGTTGTCTCTGGTCCCCTCTCCAGCCCTCTGTCCTCCTCCTTTACAGACGAGGAAACAGAGGCTCCAGAGCTGAGAAAAGTGACCCTCCTGGTGGCTTAAGTCCTCTGACTAGTAAGGAGGTTAACCCAGGCACTTGGCAGGCTGTTTTCACGGCTGACACCAGCGTGGGGCTGATGCTTCCAGGGGGAGAACCACAGAGGGAGAGGGAATCAGCTTTGCCCCGTGTGCCTAGAGCCAGTCACGTCTGAGCCACGAGTGGAGACGCCTGGGCCCCGGAGGGAGGGTGCAGGGCAAGGCGCCTCCCTCCTCCCAGGGTCCCGCAGGGCGGGGGTCCCCCGCTGACGGGTGGGACCAGGCAGACAGTGCCCTCACCCTCTGTCCTCACGCATGTTCTCTCCCTGTGTCTCCCTCGTGTGTGTGCTCAGCGTGGTCTGGGCTCTAGCCACGGGTGCCCATGCAGCGTGTGGGACCCCTGGCCGGCACACGCCCCGGTGGGAAGCCGGGGGGGCTGGGCCCTCCTTCTCCTCCCGGGAGGTGGGCCACGTGGCCCTCACTGCCTCTCCTGGCACTGTCCCGCCGCCCAGGTGTCCCCGCCCCGTCTTCCCCCCAGGCCCCTCTTCCTGGTCGGTGCCTCCCTGGGCACGCATGTGTGTGCACACACGTGTGTGTACAGGGCCTGGACTCCGTGTGTGTGCCCACCTGCACCCCGCCGGCCCGCGCTCGCCCGCCCGCAGGGTCTGATCCCCGGGTCTGAGCACTCGGTCTCCCCGGGAGTCTGAGGGAGGGGCCGGGGAGACGGGGCCAGGCGGGGTCCGCAGGCGCTGTGGACCGAGAGGGGCCCGCCTCACGCGGTCTTGTCCCTGTGACCCCGTTCCCTGCTGAGCTCCCCCGGGGCGGCCGCACAGACGGAGGGGCAGCCAGGCCGTCTCTGCAGAGCGGAGCGGGCCTGCCGTGTGGTGGCCGTGCTGGGCGGCCCGGGGAGCGCCCGTGGGCGATGCTTCGTGCAATTGCCTTTCGTGGGTCCAGCGGAGGAACCACCCGGGCCTGGTGCTCTCGGGCAGGGACGGGTCTGTGAGCGTCCGACAGGGAGCCCCAGCCCTGCTGGGAAGGGGCGGCGGGAGGCCTCCAGGAGAGGGGTTAGCAGGCAGGGTGGGTGGGGAGCGAGCGTCCATCAGAGAGGTGGGGGGGCAGGACGGCTGTGACCCCCAGGGAGGCCCGTGTGGGGCTGAAGAGCGGAGAAGAGAAGAGGCCGCCTGGCCCCGGATCGGCGTTGCCCGGGCCTGTCCTTGCGCTCTGTCCTGAGTGTTTTATCAACAGAGTGGAACGCTGGGCAGCTCATGTCATAACAGTGCAGAGCTCCACTTTGACGGCCTGGGGTAATGATGATGGGCGTTTTTAAAAATAATTCTGTTTGGCTGCACTGGGTACTTGTTGCTATGTGTGGGCTTTCTCGAGTTGTGGGGAGCGGTGCGTGGGGGTCTTGCTGCAGTGGCGTCTCTTGGTTTGGAGCACAGGCTCTAGAGCAAAGGGGATCAGCAGTTGCGGGGCATGGCGTGCCGGATCTCAGTTCCCATCCAGGGATCAAACCCGCGCCCCTTGCAGTGGATGTGCAGAGTCCTAACTGGACTGCCAGGGAAAACCCTGATTATGTTTTAAAAATGAGTTAGAGCTTCCCTGGTGGTGCAGACACTAAAGAATCCGCCTGCAGTGCGGGGACCTGGGTTTGACCCCTGGGTCGGGAAGATCCCCTGGAGCAGGGCATGGCAACCCACTCCAGTATTCTTGCCTGGCGAATTCCCACGGACAGAGGAGCCTGGTGGGCTACAGTCCATGGGGTCGCAAAGAGCTGGACATGACTGAGTGACTAAGCACAGTCTAGTAAACTGAAAAATCAAGGTTTTCTTGAATAGCATCAGATACCAGCTGAGGCTCAAACTTCCCCAACTGTCTGGTCATTTTTAGGGCAAGTCTCTGAAATCACAAACAGGGTCTGTAAGTTGTGGTTGGTGGGTGGATCTTGCCCACCCTGGACCTTGCTCAGGGCATCCCCACAGTCCCATCATCTGAGCTGGCGTGTTCCCGTCCCTTGGTGGTGGTGGGATGGGGGTAATCTTGCGGAAGGCCCCTCCTCGGTGGTGGTGGGTGGGGGTGATCTTCAGGAACACTCTCTCCTCAGTGGGGGTGGGGGTGGGGTGATCTTGGAGAAGGCCCCTCCTCGGTGGGGGTGGGATGAGGGGTGATCTTGGAGAAGGCCCCTCCTCGGTGGGGGTGGGATGAGGGGTGATCTTGGAGAGGGCCCCTCCTCGGTGGGGGTGGGATGAGGGGTGATCTTGGAGAAGGCCCCTCCTCGGTGGGGGTGGTGGATGGCGTGTGCTTCCCTGAGGCCATTTCTTTTCTGTATCATGACCCGGTTGTCATTATGGCTTCCGTGTATCATCTCATTAGAGGTTGCAGATGGTAATTTTCGACTTCCGACATTTCTTTCTTCATTTGTTAACCAACATGATGCTGGAAACTTAACTCTTTGGTTGCCTCGAGTCATAGTTCGTATAGACAGGCAGGAGACGGGCTTGACATTCCAGCTTTCAAAGCAGCGAGTTGATTCTCTCCTGAGAGCATCTTGGGCTTTTGCGTGGGGTTTTGATGTCCTCATGAGATCGGGGACTTATAAACATAGTCACGAGTCTTGATTGCCGTGGTCCCGTCTCCTGGTGCTCAGGTGGCCCCACCATGGGCTGGGTTTGTCTGGTGTTTCCTCAGGATGAGGCTGAGGTCAGAGTGTTCTCAGCACATCTGACCAGGAGGTCTGGATGTCATTCTGTCCCCAAACGCACACTGCCGAGTTCATCCTAGAATTAGATCCAGTGTTGCAATTGTCTGAACTCTTTCCACATTTCCAGAGTCAGGGTGTAGTCAGAGACGTCAGCTGTCTCTCCCGGGGCCCCTCAGTCCCTCTGTTCCTGGGCAGATAACCAGTCATCTTCTAACTGTACAGTTCATCCTTCCATCGGATTTTTATAAAAGCAAACATGTCCGTATTTGTGCCCCTTAGATGGGCTTCCCAGGTGGCTCAGTGGTAAACAGTCTGCCTGCCAAGCAGCAGACACAGGTTCAGTCCCTGGGTCGCAAAGATCCCCTGCAGAAGGAAATGGTAACCCACTCCAGTATTCTTGCCTGGAGAATCCCGTGGACGAAGGAGCGTGACAGGCTGCAGTCCATGGGGTCACAAAGAGCTGGACACAACTTAGTGACTAAACAACAACAGACCACCCCTTAGATAAATGTTGGCATGTTTTCACTTTCTCCACACTGAGGTCACATCCTGGAGGTCCCTCCGAATGGTTCTCAGCGCTCTTCCGTGTTCCATGCGGGTCGGCCCTGTGGCTGTGGTCGGGTAACCCGCCTGCTCCCTGCTCCTTGTGACGTGCTTACAGGTGGTAACTGCATCCCTCCAGCCTCTTACGTAGGTACAGGTGGTTCTTAGCAGGAAGTCTGGAGTGGGTGGGCTGCGCTTCTTCCTCTGCCCTGAGTGTCTAACATGAGGCCCTCATCGGAGCTCAGTGCTCGGAGGGAGGTGTTGCAGGGAAACCCCATCAGAGCTGGAGCCTGCACAGAGCCTGTCCCTGCCTGCTGTCTCTTCCGTCCCGGTACCCAGGGGAGCACAGCATGGAAGAAAGGATGTCGGCGCCCTGTGGACCCAACGGAGGTGTTTCTTGGTGCCTCTGCGCCTGCACCTGTGTGCTGGGCGGGCCACCCTGGCGTGGGTCTGCAGGGGGCGGTGGTGGCGGGGAGCTTTGCTCGGAGCTGGCCCCAGGCTTCTGGCTCCTGACTCAGCCCCACGTGGTGGGTGGCTGTGGACGTTCCACCATGCAGAGCCTGGCCCCCTGCCATCCGTAAAGCGTCCGAGTGGTCTGTGTTAAGGTTCCATTCAATTATCTGTAGTACTCTCTCTCCAAAAGCAGACTGTTACTCTTCTCGGAGAGGAGGAAATGGCCCAGGTTTATGGCGGCTTTCTTCAGTTATTAAGTATTGAAGAGTACAAGTGTTCCTGGGAGAAGATGGCGGACGGATGAAGAATGGGAGACTGCAACGCGTCCTGGCTCAGGACCGGGGGCAGGAGGCTAAATTTGTTAAAGAAGCACATAAATAAATGAAAAGCCACCGTCCGTTTTCATTTCGGCCGAAATGCATTTTTGTTACTGCCGTTTGGGCACGGACACACGCCCACTGCTGTGCGGTTTCTGAGCCGGAGCGTGCATTTATTGATCGCCTGCTGGGTACGGGCTCTGGGAAGGGAGGTGCTCCGCCATCGTCAGCTGCACGGGCAGGCGCCTCCCAGAGTGACCTGCGTGGATTTTGGAGCTTGGAGGGACCTGCTTCTGGGGCCCCAGGGCTGCCCGGCTAAGCCCTCGGGTTCCTGAGCCGGCTGTGGGTCCATATTGCCGAGCTCTTCCTTCTTCCCAGATGGATGTGAGGCCTGTGGGGTCCTATCTAGATGCGCTGCAGGGTGATCCCAGGGGTGTGCGGCTCAGCCCTCGGGGCACCACTGTGGCCGTTCCTGGGGAGGGAGGCTCCGGCATTGGGGGGCCCTTTGCCCCTGAGCCCTGATGCTCCCGGGAGCTCCCCTTCCTGCTCCGACAAGCAGTGGGTCTGTGTGGCCGACTCTGACCCTGTGGCGGGGGGCTTCCAGGAGAAGGTGGCTGGGGAGGCAGGCAGGAGGGTGGCCATCAGCCTTCTGCTGCCTGAAGAGCCTCCCTCTGGATGCCGAGGCTGGAAGGAAGGAAGTTTCTGGGCGCCAGTCTGGGTGATTCCGGCCGACGAAGCCCTTTCTCACCATTGAAAACCGCAGAGCCTGGAGCTGCCTGGTGTCTGCTGGTGGAGGCGTCTGGCAGGGCAGCCGCCCACAGCCGGCTGGGCTCGGGGTCCAGTGTGGCGTTGGTCGGATACCTCTGGACCCGCCCTGCAGATGTCTCTCTTGGGTTCTGAATCTAAACAAACAAAAAACCAAAAAAACCCAACCCCGCTCCTCCTGTTTATTCTGCAATGTTGAGCTGAGAGGATAAACTCTCCATTCCAGAGGCTGGGTCGGACAGTTCCTCTCGGCGGGGATGCGTTTATTGAGTGGTTTCTGCCCTTTTGGGAAGACAGCAGATGGGTGACCCAGACGGACAGGAAGGGAGTGAACAGATCAGGTAACCAGTGGATGAAGAAGAGATGAAACTGCCTGCGCGTGTCATAGGGGCCTGGGAAGAGATGAAATGGGCCCTGAAGTGCCTGTGTCTGACCCACAGGGCCGGCACTGAGCTGAGAGCCCACTTCTTGCTTACTCCCTGCGTATGTCCAGTCCTGCCTCCCCACTGGATGGAGGCGAGCGGGCCCCGCCAGGCGGGCCTGGCCCCCTGCCCGGCTGGGCGCCTCCCCCGCCCAGGCCCCGAGGGCTCGCTCGGCTGGCAGAAGGAGCAGGGTGGGGGCTGGGCGCACACACGTTCCCCGGTTCAGTGCTGGCCGGGCCTGAGCCCCTGAGCCCGGACCGGGGCCATCAGATCAGCCTGCCACCTCTTGCAGAAAGGCGGTCTCTGGTTCGTGAAAATCGGCTGTTCTGGGTGGAAGCGCTGCCTGGGATCTTATTTTAGATGAGAAACATGTTCATGCTCTGCTGCTTCACCCCAAACCCCGGTCGGTTTCCTGAAATGTGCCTGAAAGGCAGTGGTGTGCAGCCTGTCTCGTGGGCGTGTCAGAGCCGAGAGCCGCGCCGCCTGCTGGTGCCCAGGCCGTTGGCATGGCAGGGCGATGCCAGTGCTTCCTAGACAGTACCTCTGCGTCCAGAGGCCAGTGAACGCTGGGGAGGAGGCAGATGCAAGTTCACCGTGAAAGCAGGGCCTTGCCTGTGATGAGCTGGCTTCCCTGAGGGGAGAGGGTGCAGGACGCCGCGAGGGGATTGCCACAAGCGCACTCCCAGCTTACGACCACCTGGTGCTTTGGGAAGGCGTGCCTTTGGGCTGGGGGAGCGGGGGGCCAGGCTGGGAGGCCAGAGGCCGGGAGAACTCGAGGGGCCTTGAGTGGGGAGGTGAAGGGCGGGGTCTGGGACCACCGGCTGGGCTTCCAGGTGGGCAGCCTGCTCCCTGACCGTGGCCCAGAAACAGCTCAGCGGGTGGTCCCTGCGTCTGCACACCTGGCTGGTGGGAAGCGTTTTATTTAAGGATTATCACTTGATTTTTTATTTTTGGTGGTGGCTGGGCCTGTTGAATTGTGTGCCAGGAGGACTCTCGCTTGAGAGTTCTACTTTTACAGGTTTAAAAATAGCCTCGGAGCCGTGTTCCTTTCTCGCTGTATCTTCGCCAGGGGCTGGGGAGTGGGCTGGGCATGGGTGGGATTGAACGCAGGTGCCCCCGCCACCGTCTCCCCCGAGACGGGCTGTCCCTGCGTATCTCAGGGAGGTGGGGAGGCTGGACCGCATGGGCCGGCCGCCCGGGTCCTGGTGGGCGGTGCGGCAGGAAAGGCCGGCCACGGGAGCTGTGGTCCTGTGTTCGGGGAGCCACGCCTGGAGATCGCTCTGCCTCGTCCCTTTGAAAGCGCTGGTTTGTCAGGTGCCCTGGTGGGGGCCCGGAAGGCTCCTATTGGAGCAGGGTCTGGCTTGTGTGGCCCCTGGGCTGCACCAAGGGGGCATTTTGGCTGCAGAAACCATGCTTTCGGAAGTCAGGACGGCACCTGTGCATCTGAGGGTCCCTCTGGGCTCACGCCGCCCCCGCCGCCCCCGCCTGCTCCCTGTTACATTCTCTCTGCTCTCCTGGGAGGTGGGCAGGGGGCGGGCCGTGTGCCCCTGGGAGCCGGTCCTGGTTCCCCTCCGGAGCCTTGCACCCGGAAGCTGGCTGTGCTCACCTGTCCTGCTGAGTGAGAGCGCAGTGAGGAAATTATAGCGCTGACATCTCCCCGGGCATGCCCTGTGATCTCAGAAGGTTCGGGGCTTCTGAGTCGTGTCCCGGGCAGGATCCTGGCTTCCCTGGCCTCCAGCAGACGTCCTTCCCGTCCCCCGGCCGGCCAGGGCCACCTGCCAGGTCAGCAGACGGCACCAGGCCTTGGAGAGGAGAAGTGTCAGGCTGGGAGCTGTGCCCCATGACCCGGGCAAGCCCCGTGACGGCTGGTGCAGCGGCCTTCCCACCTGCCTGGCGTGGCTCCTCCTCCAGGGGACGCCCCCCGCCTGTGACCGAGTCGCCGCGGGTGTGAAGGTCCCTGTCCTGGCCCACCTGCGTGGCTGCAGAGGTGCTGAGAGGCTCACAAGAGCCGCCCGCGGGCGTGCCTCCAGCGGGACACGCTTGTGCCAGCCCCGGGCTTGTGGCAGGCTGACTCTGGGATGCCCTCTGAGTGGGTGCTTCTCACTGGGAGAGTTTGGCCAAGTCCGTGGAAGCACCATCAGTGGGGTGTTCAGCAAATCCTGTTTCTGGGTGACGGGGACACACACACGGGAGGTGTGTGGAGGTGGGAGGAGGGGGCTGGCAGGGCGCCCGCACCCCCAGAGGCCATGACCTGCCAGAGGAGGGCTCTTCTTTGCGTTTTGGCCTCTGCTCGCCTCTGCAAGGCCTGGTGCCGTCTGCAGGGCACCCCCCATCGGGAACGGGGCGGGGGCAACTTGAGGGGGCGGTGCTGTGGGAAGGCAGAGAGGGCCGAGGGGGCTCTGTCAGGGGCCCAGGGTGATAGGTCACTGCCCGAGGCCCCCGGCCTCCAGGACTGGGGACGTGAGCGTGTGTGCGCACTTGCAGTCACACGCAGAGCACCCCCGGGGCTCGGGACGGGAGCTGAGTGACCACACGTGCTCCCGCGAGCTGCGCCCTGCCTGCTCTTGACCTCTCGCGGCTGAGGGGCAGGGAGGGAGTTTAGGCGAGTTGAGGAAAGCAGGTTTCTTGCTGAAGGCGCCATGGGCAGTGGAGGTCTCTGGAGCTTGACTACCGAGGTCCGTGGAGGCAGCTGGGGTGTGTGTGGGTACTGGGGGCCAGAGGAGCAGATGGGAAAGCACGCAACACCCGCCCGCGGCCCCAGGAGCAAGGGTGCGATGGTGTGGAGCGTCCACCCCTGATCTCCCCCCGTGGAGCTCCCTGGCCTGCCCTTGAAAGGTGGTTGACCGGGCTGTGGGAGCCCCCTGCCCAACCCAGCCAAGCCGGAGCCTGCTCCCCCAGGGGACACACTCGTCCCTGCAAGGGGCTGGCGGCCAGGAGCGGGGGGAGGCGGGCAGGTCTCTGAGGGGTTCCCGGGAAGCTTCACCCGCCCCTCCTCCACTGAGCCTGCATAGAATACCTGCTGGGAGCCAGGCCCGTGCACCTTGGCCGGGGGAGGCGGTGCCTCAGAGGTGGGTCCCGTGGGAGGCTGAGTGGAGCTCGCAGGCGCTCAGGAGGGCAGACTGTCTCCACGTGGCACCAGAGCCGCAGTTCTACCAGCGCCAGTGGGGCCAGGCCCCCAGAAGAGGCCTGCCTGTGTCGGGACAGGACACCCGCCTCCCGTGGGTCCAGGGTCCCACAGGGAGTTGTTTCTGGGGGGCCTGGGGTTCAAGCTGGATTTAGAAAAGGCAGAGGAACCAGAGATCAAATTGCCAACATTCGCTGGATCATAGAAAAAGCAAGAGAATTCCAGACAAGCATCTACTTCTGCTTCACTGACTACACTGAAGCCTTTGACTGTGTGGATCACAACAAACTGTGGAAAATTCTCGAAGATGGGGATACCAGACCACCTTACCTGCCTCCTGAGAAATCTGTATGCAGGTCAAGAAGCAACAGTTAGAACTGGACATGGAACAACAGACTGTCTGGTTCCAGATTGGGAAAGAGGTATGTCAAAGCTGTATATTGTCACCCTGCTTATTTAACTTATATGCAGAATACATCATGTGAAATGCCGGACTGGGTAAAGCATAAGTTGGAATCAAGATTGCCGGGAGAAATATGAATAACCTCAGATATGCAGATGACACCACCCTTATGGCAGAAAGCAAAGAGGAACTAAAGAGCCACTTGATGACGGTGAAAGAGGAAAGTGAAAAAGGTGGTTTAAAAGTCAACTTTCAGAAAACGAAGATCATGGCATCTGATCTCATCACTTCATTGCAAATAGATGGGGAAACAATGGAAACAGTGACAGACTTTATTTTTATTCCAAAATCACTGCAGATGGTGACTGTGGCCATGAAATTAAAAGATGCTTGCTCCTTGGGAGAAAAACTGACAAACCTAAACAGTTATTAAAAAGCAGAGACATTACTTTGCTGACAAATTGCTGACAAACGTCTGTCTATTCAAAACTATGATTTTTCTAGTAGTCACGTATGGATGTGAGAGTTGGACCATAAAGAAGGCTGAGTGCCGAAAAATTGATGCTTTCAAATTGAGGTGCTGGAGAAGACTCTTGAGAGTCCCTTGGCCTGCAAGGATGTCAAACTAGTCAATCCTAAAGGAGATCATTGGAAAGACTGATGCTGACTGAAGCTGAAACTCCAATACTCTGGGCACCTGATGAATTGAGCTGACTCTTGGAAAAGACCCTGATGCTGGGAAAGATTGAGGGCAGGAGAAGAAGGGACGACATAGGATGAGACGGTTGGATGGCATCACTGACTCGATGGACATGAGTTTGAGCCAGCTCTGGGAGCTGGTGATGGACAGGGAGGCCTGGCGTGCTGTGGTCCGTGGGGTCGCAGAGTTGGACACGACTGCGCGACTGAACTGAACTGGAGCCAGTTCTCACGTGCCCAGGGGCACCGGCGGATGCCCACTCCTGGCAGGGTGTGGGTGCTGCGTCACGGCAGCGTCCCCACTTTGACAGAGCCTCCAGGCGTGCGACACGGGCCCAGCTCCCTGTGCAGTGGGTGTGGAGTCCCCCTGGCCCCTCTTCTGGCGGCCCGGGGGTCCCTGTGTCCCAGGCAGTGCTCCTGTGGGGGTCCAGGGGGACCCTGTGTCCTCGCGTCCTCAGCTGCTCACGCTGCTGCCCCTGCTCCCAGGCCCGTGGCCCCCCCTCCTTCCTCTGACCCCCTGGCTCCTCCCGAGCTCACTCCACCGTGACGACGTTGGTCCCACCCCGAGGCCCTGCCGCCCTGGCGTCCCCCAGGCTGCCCCCCACCCACCCGATGCTCCCCCCAGGATCCCTGACCTTTTGTGCACCCGCCCACGTCCTGACTCAGGTGCATCTTCTTGGTGCGGCTTTTTATGAGCACCGGCTCGTTCTCTTGCCGTATTTCTCATCTGCCCACCGTCAGTTCTCAGGTGGCCAGCAGCCAGCGGCAGGCTCTGCCCCTCGCAGGGGCTTTGCTCAGCGGCCAAGGCCTCCCAGAACAGCTCACACGGCACGTGTGTCTGTGGGGTGACCAGGCACCGCCGGCATCCCTTCCTCGGGGGTCCTGCCCCTGGAGAGGGTTTGGTGAAGGGCCTTTCTGCGCATCTGTCTTGAATGGGTTAAGTAAAGTAAAGAGACCCTCAGCTTGCATTGACCGAGGCCTTGCCTGGACGGTGTAGGAGGAGCCCCGGTTGATACACTCCTGCAGGTGTGGGGTGCCCGCGGGATGGAGCTGGGCAGCTGCCGCTGTCCATGTCTCAGCGCTCCCGGGGTACCTCTGCGTGGCGGTGGGACAGGCCACGTGACGCTCACCTGGCTCCTCTCCCTCACAGAGGAGGAGCTCCGGAAGCTGCGAGAGGAAACCAATGCAGAGATGCTGCGGCAGGAGCTGGACCGAGAGCGGCAGCGGAGAATGGAGCTGGAGCAGAAGGTCCAGGAAGTGCTGAAGGCCAGGTGAGGGCGGGGAGGGCCAGTGAGGACCAGGGCGGGAGGCGGGGAGGGCCAGTGAGGACCACCCCAGGGCGGGAGGCGGGGAGGGCCAGTGAGGACCAGGGCGGGAGGCAGGGAGGGCCAATGAGGACCACCCCAGGGCGGGAGGCGGGGCCGTGAGGACCACCTCCAGTGAAGAGGTGGGGAAGGTCGGTGAGGACCACCCCCAGGGCAGCAGGCGGGGAGGGCCAGGTGTCTGTGTTGGGGGGATGGGCGGAGCCAGGTAGCGTTGCCCCTTGGTGGTCAGGGTCCCTGAGCCGAGACCCCGCTCAGATGCTGGTGGCCAGCCCCCGTGCGCTGTGGCCTCTGCTGTCCCCGTCTGCCCGCCTCCAGCTGTGGTCTCAGCCCTCCCAGGAGGCCTGCGGGCCCCCCGCAGCCAGCCTCTGTTCTCACAGAGCACTCACGGCGAGTCGCCCTCCCTACTCCGGGGCTGTGTGCACCGGTGCCCCGGGCAGGGGTCCTCGGTGAGGAGGGTGCCCTCCGACACCTCCGAGGCCCTCCCGGCCCCCACACACCCAGGGCATCACGAGGGCCCGGGGCGGGTGGGGCAGGCGGGCCCGGCCCCGAAGTTCTGGGTTGTGTCCTGCCTGTGCCTGTGACGAGCTGTGGTCTTGGGAAGGTGGCTGCCTCCTGTGCCCTGGGGCGTTTGTTTGGAAAGGGGTGCAGGTGTTCCTTTTCCACACTGGGGGGGGGATGGGGAGGAGTCACAGCTGAGCCCTGGGGGCCCCGGAGGAGCAGGGCTGCAGAGCGGCTACAGAGCCCCGGGCTGCCGTGTGTCCCCCAGTTTGGGCTGCCTGTCGCTCCCAGGACCCTGGGAACCTGCCAGCCTGCCCTGGCGCTTTTCCACGTTTCCCCCCACCCACTGCCCCTGTTCCCCCCTTGAACACCTCCCTATCCCGCACTCTCGGCATCACTGCCTGTGGCAGATGCCCCGCGCCCGCCGTGACCTCAGGGCCCGCCTGCCGTGGACCAGCTCCTCCTCCCGCAGGGTCCCCCCATCGCGGGGCGGCCAGGTGTCCTTCCCCCGCTTCTGGAGGGGTGCCGTGGGCTCCCACGCGTCTGCCCCCGCGAGCTCGGCCCCCGCCTGTTGGTTTCAGCGGGTGACTTTGCTGGAGAGTTTGCCCGCCAGTGTCTGTGCGGGGTCAGTATCGTCGGAGGAGACCGGCGGCCGCCTGTGGCTTGGCGCTGGGTGTCCTTGCGCCCGCGCGTGCCCAGCTCAATGCCTGGGCCCAGCCGTCCCCGGGAACCTGCCGTCAGCGCTTCCTGGGTGCACCCCCGTGTCTGGGACCCCTGGCCAGTTCAGGGACCGTCCTGGCAAAGGCCTGGACCCCTGCCCGGGAACAGAGGAAGCCGGGCCGGGAATGGATCCCCTGTGTGCCCCGGCCCCGCTCCGTTCCCAGTAAACCCCCATCTGTCCGGAGCCCTGGGCACGGAAGTTCCTCTGGGCAGCCTGGCTGCCGGGAGGGGTGGGCATGGAGGCCTCGCCCCTCTTCCTTGACCGCGGCTCCCTTCTCTGGGACCACGTCTGTCTGCTGGCTCCCTGTCTGTCACTTCACAAGGCTGCATCCGCGGCCCCTGCGCGCCCTGCCCTCTGGTCCAGTTGGTCCGCTGTGCATCCCGCTCCGGCACTGCATGGCCACGACGGCTTGCGGTTACGGAGCTGCAGACCGGGTCGGTTCCCGGAGACATTGGACTGGGGTTGTTCCCGAGTCCGAGCTTGTCCTGCTCACCACCCGACAGGCTAGTAATCGAGAGACAGGTTGTTGTGGCAGAAGTAAAGACTTTATCCTGAAAGCCAACAGACTCAGAAGGCGGGGGCATATGCCCCCAAGGACCCACCTTGCCCGAGTTAGAATTCAGGCCCCTTTTATACTAAACGGGGAGGGACCTAAGTCAGACACTTGCCAGTTCCCCGCGGCTTCCGGAGGGGATGTGTGAATTTCTGCCTCCTGCAGTCATTCACAGGTGGGCCTGGTCCGGAGGGTTCCAGTGACCTAAACAAAAGTATTTTAGCCTAATGCTCATTCCCTGGGAGGCATGGTTCCCAGAGATGGGCCGCTATGTGTAATTAAAGCTTATAGGCAACATCCTTTAGTGATTAACTTGTGACCAAACTCACAAGGTTCTTCCCTGTTGTAAGATCACATTGTGCGGGGTGCGGGGGGGACCACGCCTCCCTGGCGGTCCAAGCTAAGACTCCGTGCTCCCAGCACAGGGGGCCCAGGCTCCATCCCTGGTCAGGGAACGAGATCTCACATGCTGCAACTAAGAGTTTGCATATGTCACAGCTAAGACCCAGCGCAGCCAAATAAATAAAATAAATTTTAAAAACAGGTCAGTCGTGTGGACAGCAGGATGCAGAGGGTGTGTACCTGCTGAGGGTCTCTGGGCCCCACTGTCTGTCCTGGGGGCCCCCCGTGCCCCCAGTCCCACCGAGGTCTGCCTGGGGCGCCACTTTCCCCACGTCCTGGGGTCTCCGCTGGGCTGGGAAGCATAGCGGCAGAGTGGTTGTCAGAACCCCAGTGCAGGGCAAGGGGGGCAGGTGGGGGCCCGGCCGTCAAGGGGCGGCTGAAAGTCAGGTCAGTGGTCAGGAGCCCGCTGGTGGACAGGGGCCCCAGGGAGGCGTCAAGGCCGGGGACCGCTATGGTCAGGTGCAGCAAGGTAGACTGTGAGGGTAGGGAGCCCGGCACGGACCAAGCGGGGACCTGGGCACAGCCTGCTGGCCGGGGGTCACCCAGCCTGTGGCCTTGGGTGGTGCATGTGTTGAGAAGTACCTTTTCACTGGGCCCAGGAATCAGCATGAAAGTGAAAGTCCCTGTCATGTCCAACTCTTTGCAACCCCATGGACTAATTCTCCAGGCCAGAATCCTGGAGTAGGTAGCTGTTTCCTTCTCTAGGGAATCTTCCCGACCGCGAAAGGGATAGAACCCAGGTCTCCCTCATTGCAAGCGGGTTCTTTACCCGCATTGTGGGCTGAGTCATAAGAGAAGCCCAAGAATACTGGAGTGGGGAGCCTTTCCCTTCTCCAGTGGATCTTTCCGACCCAGGAGTTGAACCAGGGTTTCCTGCATTGCAGGCGGATTCTTTACCAACTGAGCTATCAGGGAAGCCCCAGTACTTGGTATAAGAGTTGCTTATTCTGAGCTTAATAAAGGATAAACAGATGAGTCAAAATTAATAGGGAAGAAAGAGTTCTGCATTTGCAGACTGTGTGCCCGTCAGGGATGCAGCTCTGCGCTCGCCCCGCTGCCCTCGGCCCGCGTCTGAGTGGGGTGGTCAGGACCCCAGAGGGAGCCGGGCAGGTGGGACTGGGCACCAGCATGTTGGGCATGGCTTTGCCGAGTCCAGACTCAGGCCGTGTCGTGAATTAACAGAGATCTTGCTTTTCCTCCCCTGCCCCCCAAGAGCCGAGGAGGCGCCAGCTCAGCAGCCCCCGAAAGGACAGGCCCAGGTCAATAATGGAGCAGGTAGGCCTGGGGGTGGCCAGGGGAGCTGGCTCTGTGCCCGGGGGGACCCGCTCCCTTCGGGATGTCCCCGATTACCCACTGGGGGGTCTTTGTAGCAGGTGCAAGTCGTTCCGTCAGAACTTGACTTTATTTTTGCACAAACACAAGGTGGTCGCTCTGCCCGCCCCTCCCCAGGGGTCGTGTGGTCACTCTGGCCGCGTGGCCCTGACCGGCCCCTTTCCCGGAGGCTGGCCGTCCTGACTGGGGTGCTGGGCGGCGGGGGCGGCTGTGGGCGGTGTGCTGCAGGCCCCCTGCCCCAGGTCAGGACACAGAACCTTCCCACCCGGGGCTCTCGTTCCTGGTCTCTGTCCATGCTTGGCCCTTTCTGGAGCTGTCATTACGAGGACGGTGGGGGAGGGAACCAGGCTTCCGTCTGGCTCTGGAGGGGCCTGGTCCATGGCGGTCGCTGGCCCTCGCAGGCTGACTGTTGACGGGAAGCCGCCTGCCTGTGCCCGGGCTCAGAGAGCCACCCCGGAAGGACCCCTAGTTGAGCCCTGTGTGGGGTAAAGGTGTGGAGTCCGCCATCCGAGAGGGGAGGCCTCTCAGGTGACCTCCGGGTGGGGCTGAGCTCGGGGACCAGAGTGGCTCCCGGCCCCCGCTCCCTCCCCGTGCAGCGCCCCTGCGCCCGCCTTTCGGAGAGGGCGCTGCCCCTCCCCCAGGGCCCCGGTGCTGGACGTGCCGCCGGGCTGGCTGGCCGGGTGTCCAGCGGGTCATCCTCTCCTTGGGTCCTCACGGTTCATGACCGGAGGCCCAGGTTCCGGGCCAGGAGCACAGGAGACCCCCTTCCCAAAAGACCCCCGCTGTGCGTGGCGATTGATGGGCCTCCCGCACACGTGTGCAGGGGCAGAGTCCTTCCACGCCCACCCCCAGGGGTCCCCCCGGCCCCCTGCCCCCACCTCGGCCCACCCTTAATCCGAGGTCCACCCTGATGGCTGTGGTCTGGTGGCCCATGCACGGTCCTCGGGTCGGCCCCAGGCCTCGGTCCGTTTGAGCCGACACGTGGCCGCCTGCACGCCCTGCGTCCCCCTCTGACTGTGGGCCGATGGCGCCCCCTGCGGGTGACTCTCTGCCCTGCCCCCTGAAGGGACAGACTCATCCCCCGGATTTGGGCTGGTTTTCTTGTCTGATGCTGTGGCTTTCCGAAGGCAGAGACCACTTCCCTCCCCGGGGCCCCCCTGCAGCAGAGCACCGCCCCTGACACCCGCCCCCACTGGCTGGTCCTCAGGCTTGGGGTGTCCGGGGGCGTGCGCCCACCTGGCCCCTTTCCAGGCAAATCAGTGTGCCCGGGACAGGCACGGGGGGGTCAACACAGCCCCGTCTGGGCTGAGCGCCTGCCTGGACGGCGCCTGCCCTGGGGACAGCCTCCGGCAAGCTGGGGGTCGGCGTGAGGCCCGCGGGGCACCCCTGGCGTCCGCGTGGCTGGCTGTCGCGCTCCGTGAGCTGAAGTGGTTCGGGCGGTCTTCAGGACGCGGAGCCCCTCCCGGTTCTGCCGTGGACGTGCCCGCAGCAGCCCCCTGGGAGCACCAGCAGCCCCCCGAGCCCCCGCCCCAGTTCCCTGTGAGCCCCTCACTGAGACCTGCCGCCCGTCCTGCAGAGCGGCGGAGCCAGGGGCTGTGCCCCCGGGTCCAGAAGTGGTTCTACGAGAAGTTCGGGGAGTACGTGGAGGACTTCCGGTTCCAGCCCGAGGAGAGCACCGTGGAGACAGAGGAGCCCCTCAGTGCCCGGAGGTGGGGCCCTGGCAGGGTCGGGGCGGCGGGGCATGGCTGGCCCGCCCGGGGGCCCCCGGGGTGCGGCTCATGGCCGTGCTGGAGGGGAGGACCTGCCTGCGCGGCCGGAAAAGCTGGGGCAGCCGCACAGCCGTGTCCCCCGCCATGGCCGTAGTCGTGCGGTGACAGGCCCCATGTGGGGACGGTCGGCCCCGGGGACCGCGAGAACGCCTGCAGGCCAGGCCCAGCTCAGGCTAGGGTGGGGGGGCCTGGCCTGCGGCTCCTGTGCCCCAGGGTCTCCCCCAGTTCTGCGGAGCGCTGTGGGCCGGGGCTGGGTGCTGGCGCTCAGCCTTCCCCTCCCTCCCGCTCAGGTTGACGGAGAACATGAGGAGACTCAGTAAGTACCCAGCGTGGACTTAGTAAGTACTCGCTCACCTCTGCTGCGTGCGCTGTCAGGCTGGGCTGCCTGGGGGGGGCCGCCCCAGCACTGGGCAGGGCTTCCTGCCACAAGGATGGTTTTCAAGACTTCCCCGCCCTCTTCCTCAGGCCGTGGGAGGTATGTCCCAGGCCCACGCCGTCTGTCTGTCTGCCTGCCCCTGGCCCAGGGCCGGAAGCAGCGTTTCCCTCCAGGCCTGGGATCCCCCAGCGAAACGTGGTGCTTCCCCAAGATGCTTGTCAGGGCCCATGGTGTGGGAGCAAAACCCTGTCCACACACGGCCAGGGCAGAGGACAGGGACAACATGGAGCGGCCCGGGGTCAGGCCACCGGGGCCGTGATGGCTGCAGTCGCCCGGCTCCTTTTGGACCCCATCCCCCCACCCCCATCCCCCACCCCCATCCCCCACCCCCCATCCCCCACCTCCAGCTGGTGCAGCAGCCGGACCACCGGGTGTGTCCGGGGGCTGGGCGAGCGCTGGCCTGACCGTGCGGTCTGATTTGTCCCCAGAGCGTGGCGCCAAGCCCGTCACCAGCTTTGTGAAGAACCTCTCTGCCTTATCCGACTGGTACTCCGTCTACACGTCCGCCATCGCCTTCACTGTGAGTGCTCCCCACAGAGTGGGGGAGTGTGCTCCTCATGGGGTGGGGATTGTGCTCCCCGCAGGGTGGGGGGAGTGTGCTTCCTGATGATCAGGGTGCAGGCTGTGGTCCCCACAGGGTGGGATGTATGCTTTCTGAGGGGTGGGGGCTGTGCTCCCCGTGGAGTGGGGGGTGTGCTCCCCGCAGGGTGGGGGGGGTGTGCTCCTTGACGGGAGGGGGCTGTGCTCCCCGCAGGGTGGGGGGGGTGTGCTCCTTGATGAGTGGGGGCTGTGCTCCCTGCAGGGTGGGGGGTGTGCTTCCATTGGGGTGGGGGCTGTGCTCCTTGACGGGTGGGATCTGTGCTCCCATTGGGGTGGGATCTGTGCTCCCATTGGGGTGGGGGCTGTGCTCCCAGCAGGGTGGGGGGTGTGCTCCCCGCAGGGTGGGAGGGGTGTGCTCCCAGTGGGGTGGGGGCTGTGCTCCCCACAGGGTGGGGGGGGTGCTCCCTGACGGGAGGGGGCTGTGCTCCCCGCAGGGTGGGAGGGGTGTGCTCCCAGTGGGGTGGGGGCTGTACTCCCCGCAGGGGGGGTGGTGTGCTCCCTGACGGGAGGGGGCTGTGCTCCCTGCAGGGTTGGGGGGGTGCTCCCTGACAGGTGGGGGCTGTGCTCCCTGCAGGGTGAGGGGGTGCTCCCTGACAGGTGGGGGCTGTGCTCTCTGTGGGGTTGGGGGGCATGCACCCCACCCCAAGGTTTCCCAAGGGGACCCCCCCTGCTGTGCCGGGCAGCTCTGTGGTGTCATCAGGACGAGAGAGGTGTCACTGGGGGCAGCCTGGGGCTGGCCCCTGGGGCTCCCTGTGTCTGGAAACGCCCCCACGGCAGTGTTCTTGGGGAGGGGTCTCAGGCTGAGCTGGTGGCCGGCTTCCTGGTGGGTTCGGGAGGGAGCCTGGCCGGTCACCTGCCTGCCCCCCGTTTGTCTCTCCCGCACCCGCAGGTGTACATGAATGCCGTGTGGCACGGCTGGGCCATCCCCATGTTCTTGTTCCTCGCGATTTTGAGGTTGTCCCTCAATTACCTCATAGCCCGGTAGGTGTGCTGGCTGCTCGTGTGCAGGCTGCCCCGTCTCCCCGCCTTTCGTGCGCGGCCGGCTCTGTCGCATGCTGGCATCTCGGGAGCTTGTTCTAGCTTCCCTGGTGACTCAGATAGTAAAGAATCTACCTCCAACGCGGGAGACCGGGTTGGATCTCTGGGTCAGGAAGATCCCCTGGAGAAGGAAATGGCATCCCACTCCAGTGCTCTTGCCTGGAGAATCCCACGGATGGAGGAGCCTGGCGGGCCACAGTCCGTGGGGTCGCAAAGAGTCGGACACGACTGGGTGACTCACACTCACACTCACTCTCTGCAGTCCCTGGGCTCCTGGAGGAGGGTTTGCTGGCAGAGTAGTAACCAGACCCCAGCAGCCCTTTGCTGTGGGTGGCCAGTGGGTTCCAGCTTTGGGATGACTCTGGCCACTCCTCTGATTGCACCGCTTTTAGGCAGGAAAGTCCCCCCCCACCCCCAGCAGTGACATCCCAGTGGGGGACTGACAGAGCTGCAGAGGCTGTGTCCTTAGGGTCCCAGCTGATGCCTCAGAGGCGCCGGGACTCAGCAACCCTGGGGCCCAGGGCCTGCCTGCCCTCTGAGTGCCCCCTTTCCTCTCGAGGCTGGGGTGGGGGGCCATGTTGGAAGCCGGCCTGCCTGGGTCTGTGTGGCCCTGAAGTCGCCCTGCAGAGTGAAGGAACCCCGGTTTCACGTCAGGCCTGAGAGTAGGCCCTGCCTCCCCTGTTTTTACTCGGCCGTTCAGACGTTCACTTGCACACACCAGTGTTTCTAGGTGCTTGTGTGTGCCTGCATAAGTTGCTTCACTGGAAAATGTTTCTTGGTGAAGAAGCAAATCTTTAATTGCTTCCGAAAGGGTTCTCCGTGCCCAGACTGGTGTGGTTCCTGAAGCCCTTGCCGCTGTCGACCCCCCGACTATTCTGGGAGGCCCCTCCCCTCTGGGTGCTGCCATGTGCCCCCTGCCCAGGAGGGCTCCCAGGGCGGGGTTGGTGGGGGCAGCCGGGTCGTCTGCTCTTGACCCCAGGAGGGGCCTGGTGGGTCTCGGCAGACGGCCGGGTGTTTCGGAGGCTCCTGTCCCCACGGCCGGCGTTTCAGGGGACGCCTCCTGGCTGGGAGCACAGGGCTGGCGACTCGACGTCCCCCCTGGGCGTCCCCCGCCTGCAGACGATGCTCTGGTAAAGGTGTGTTGTCTGCTCTTCGCCAGGGGCTGGAGGATACAGTGGAGCATCGTGCCCGAAGTGTCCGAAGTGGTGGTAAGTCCCGGGAGGGGCTCCTTCATGGGGTCAGGCTGTGTGGGAGGGCACGGGCCCCCCAAGGCCCCCAGGGCTGGCTGCGTGGGCACCAGCGGGGAGCCCTGCCCGGCGGGGAGCGCTCAGAGAGGAGACGGCTGGCTGCTCCCACCCAGAGCCCTCCCCGGCTGACGTCCCGAGTTGCCCCTACCTGGCCTGGGCTTGTCTGTGTGGGAAGCAGCTCGGCCTAGCCTGGCCTGGCCTGCCCCGCCTCAGCTGGGACGTGATATGGAGGGGAGGCAGCGAGGGGGCCCCCAGGAACCGCTCCCCCCCGTCCCGAGGAGGGAGGTGGACGATGAGTGGGCTGGAGCAGTGGACATGTAGAGCGGGGTCAGCAGAGCTTCCTGTGGCCCATCGTTTGCTCTTGTAAATAAAGTTTTACGGGTCTCTGCCACGCCCAGTCATTTACGCTGTGACTCTTCTGGGGCTGCAGCATCCGTGACAGACGTCAGGCCTGCGGAGGCACACCCGCTTGCCCCCTGGCATTTTACAGACAGTTTGCCCACCTGCTCCGCAGGGGACCCTGGCCCGAGGGGCAGAAACGCTGGGCACGGGCAGAGGGGAAGCCACGGTGCCTCCATGGGCCTCGCGGGGTATTTGAGCAGCCCCTGGGGGTTGAGCATGGACAGGGCAGGGTGCACGGCACGGTGGGTCTGCAGGGCCCCTTAGACGGGTCAGCTGTGGGGGGGGCGCGTCGGGGAGGTGGGCCCGTGCCCTTTGGCCCTGGCACTGGAGGTCCTCGGGAGGTTCTTGCTGAGTGAACTGAGGCCAGTTGGACGAGGTCAGGCACTCCCACTGGGGCCTTGGTCCCCTCGCCTGGGAAGCGGGGCTGGGCCGGGGGCTCTGTGCTCATAGGTGCCCCTCTGTAGGCGGCCTGTTTGGGCAGCAGTCAGGTGGGGGGCTGCCCGCTGTCTCTCGGGCTCCACGGGGGCGTCAGCGGGAACGGCTGTCCGTGCCATGCCCTCGGGCTGGGCCCCCCAGGGACGCCCGTCGTCCCTCTGTCGGGGCGGTAGAGAGCCCGGTCCCCGGGCTGGGAGGCCTCGTCCTGTTTAACGTCGGTAATTTCTCTGAACTGTTAAATTTCAGTGGAAATTCTCTTTCTCCTTTGACTGAAGGAGCCTCCGAAGGAAGACCTGACCGTGTCTGAGAAGTTCCAGCTCGTGCTGGACGTCGCCCAGAAAGCCCAGGTACGTGCTGCCGGACTCGGGGGTGGGGGCCCCCGGAACTCCAGCCAGGCCTGCCTGAGAGCCCCCTCGGTGTGGAGAGCCCCCCTGGCGTGGCCTTGTCTGCAGCCGGTCCCGATGGGTGGAGCCCCTCCTGACCGACGCCCTGGGCGAGCTCCCGGGAGGGCGTGGAGCCTGGTCCCTCGTCTCCAGCGGGCGGGGTGTTCACCCTCGGTTGGGCTCAGCCCCGTCGCCGGCCCTGGGAGCGATCCAGGAGCACGGGCCCGCGGCGCCTCTGGCCGTGGTCTCTGGGCGTCTCCAGCGTCGCTGTGCGGCCCCGGGGGTCTCCGTCGTGACCACAGCTCCGTCTTCACACAGAACCTCTTTGGCAAGATGGCAGACATTCTGGAAAAGATCAAGAAGTAAGTGACGTGCCCGGGGCCCGCCCACCGGGGGTCCGCCCGCCCGCTCTGAGCCTGCCCTCTCCCTCCAGCCTGTTCATGTGGGTCCAGCCCGAGACCACCCAGAAGCTGTATGTGGCGCTGTGGGCCGCCTTCCTCGCCTCCTGCTTCTTCCCCTTCCGCCTGGTGGGGCTGGCCCTGGGTAAGGAGCTGCGGGTGCCCGGCCCTCTGACCCATGCGGGAGCCGGGGGGCCCTGCACCCCCAGGATGCCCCCCCAGCCCCAACCCCCACCTGCACCCCAGGACGTGCCCCCACCCCGACCCCCACCTGTGTCCCCACCCCCGACTCCCCCTCAGTCCCAGGACGCGCCCCCACCCCCGACCCCCACTTGTGCCCCCACCCCCTGACCCCCACCTGCGCCCCAGGACGCACCCCCCACCCCCGACCCCCACCTGCACCCCAGGATGCGCCCCCACCCCCGACCCCCACCTGCGCCCCAGGACACGCCCCCACCCCCTGACCCCCACCTGCACCCCAGGACGCGCCCCCACCCCCGACCCCCCCGCAGCCCCAGGACGCGCCCCCCCCCCCGACCCCCCCGCAGCCCCAGGTGGGCAGCTCGTGCCCTCGTCTCCCTGCGCCCCTCCCCCAGTGGCTCTTCAGAACCTTTGCACTCGGGAGACGTGGAGTCCATCCAGCCCAGAGAGATGAGAGTTCTGTTTCTCGAATCCAGCCCGCCCTCTGCTGGCCGGGCGGGCGGGGCTGGTGGACCCCAGGCCCGTTGGACTTGGGTGTCTGCCGTGGCTCTCTGTGAGCGCTCCTGGGCTCCCGGGCTGGGGGGGACAGGCCAGAGGGTACAGGGGTGTGATGGGGCGGGTGGGAGCTGGCGTCAGGGCGGGGCTGTGGACAGGCGGCCTCAGGCCCTGTGGCGGTGTAGGGACTCGAGCTGGGGCTGGAGGGGGCGCGATTCTGACCTGTGTTTTGGGCGCATCAAGGACGTCCCTGGGCTGGGGTGAAGTGAGTCTGGGGTGTGCTCAGGTCCAGGCGGGTTTGCAGAGCATCGCTGTCAGGGTTTGCGAGGGTGGGCTGGGCTGGGGCAGGGGTCAGTTTTGCCCCGAGTGGCCGGACGGGCTGTTGGGTGCCTCCAGGGAGGTGGGAGGGGCAGTGGGGTGAGGGCGTTAGCGTTTAATCCGGGGTGGGGAGATGTGCAGGTCCAGCCTCCGCCCGCATTTCAAACCTCCTGGGTGTAGGTTGAGTTCCCAAGAGAACAAGGCTGGGCTTGGGGTCCAGGGTGGCGGGGAGATGGGAGATGGGGGAGGGGACCCGGGTGGTGGCCTGGTGGGGAAATGGGCTACTGCAGGCAAGAGGGGGCCACAGGGGTGCCCTGTGAGGCCCCTCGGAGGTTGGGAGGGGGCTTGGTGGGGAACGCGGAGGCCTGTGGAGCCTGGCTCGATGGGCTGAGCTGGGCATGGAGCTGTGGGTTGGGGGTTCTGATGGTCGGGATCATCCCTGAAGTTCCCAGTGGGTGCGGATGCTCAGCCCCCGGTGTGAGGGTTGTAGCAGGACAGGGAGGGGGGCACAGGCGTGAAGAGACTGCCCCGGGGCTGGGGTCGGGGTCCTGAAGAGACCCAGTCCCTGGCTCAGCCCAGTGCCACTGTTTAGCTCAGCCCCCCAGGAAGTCACACCGCCTCTCCAGGCACGACCCCCAGGCCTGGCCATGGGCGGGGCTCTCCCAGCCTCGGCATCCCCTGCCTGGAGCTGACTCTGGGCCCGTCCTCGGTGCGTGAACGGGGGTGGGCAGGTTGGGGAGGGGTCCCTGAAGTCCTGCTCACGTCCCCTCGGAAGATGGTGACCCGTGGTTCTGTTTGGTTGGCTCTTTTTAGGGACAGTTTATCATTTGGCCTGAGTCACCTCTGGGCTTGAGATAATGGTCCCCAGCAGAGGCCTCCCTCTCAGCTGGAGTCCCTTCCCCGCCCTGCGTGTCCACCTCCCAGGACCACCGTCCGGCACCTGGGTCCCGGGAGGCCCTCCAGGGAGCACTGGGGACCCCAGGCGGGGCGGGGACTTCGTGCTGGCCACTCGGGCGGGGCTGCAGGGTCTTGCTGAGACGGGACCTCGTCTGCCCCCCAGGCCTCTACGCTGGAGTCAAGTTTTTCCTCATTGATTTTATCTTTAAACGCTGCCCGAGGCTGCGAGCCAAGTACGACACCCCCTACATCATCTGGAAGAGCCTCCCCACGGACCCCCAGCTCAAGGAGCGCTCCAGCACCACCGTGTCACGCAGGGTAGGCCGCGTCCCGGCTGGGGAGGCCTGCCCGCCCGCCTGCTGTGCCTTGCGCCCGCTCCTGGGGAGGCTGGTGGCTCTGGTCTCGTGGGGCCCTGGAAATAAGACAGCTGTGGGGGCAAATTCCCAGTGACCGGCTCTGCTGTCCCAGAGGTCCGGGGTGACGATCCCAGGGCCGGGCGGCCCTGCGCAGGGGACGGCTGTTGGGGGAGGTCCCCACCCACCTGAAGACCTCTGCCCATCCAGACTGGCTGGCGAGCAGGCCCTGCCCAGCCAGGTGGGCTGCCAGGCCCCAGGCAGGAGGGTTCAGGGTGCTGGAAACCGGAGTCCAGGGGGGGGGCCTGGTCCCCACTCTCTGGCTCAGCCTCGGGCGGCAGGGCTGAGACGGCACAGTCAGTGCTCACAGGCTGGCAGAAGGCTGTGTGGGCATCGGGCACCATGTCCAGAGCCAGGACGCTGAGGGCATGCTGGCCTTGCTGCTCTTCTTGGAGTCTCAGACTAGTGGGGAGGTTCTGGGCTCAGTAGGACTCCCGTGGAGGTGTAGGAGGGCTTCCCGGAGGAGGTGACGTTGGGTTTCAGCCTTGTGTTTGGGCGTCCAGTGACGGCCTTGATGCCTCTGTCTGTGGGAGGGAAGCGCTGGGTCAAGCATAGGCCAGGCTTCCTGGGTTCGGGGACCGTGAGGCTCATTGGGGGCCAGGACTCACAGGCCAGGTGCGCAGCCACGAGTGGGCTCCGGTCACAGACCCAGGTGGACCCGGGGCTGAGGCCCACAAGTAGGCTCTCTGAGTCTTAACCAGAGAGCGGGGCGGGGGCTGCCCGGGGCGGAGGGTGACCCCGCCGGGCGGCCCACTGGCACGCGGCTCACTCAGCAGGTGGTGACGGCCTCCCGTCACGCGGCCCCTGCCCCTTCTTCTGTCCTGGTCCCACGTGCGTTGTCCCTTCCGGCCAGCTGTCGGGACGCGACGAGGTGCGGTGTCCGTGTGGACGCCCCTCCCGCCCTGGGGCTGTGCGTGGCTCTGGTTGACTCTGATGACTGATGTTGCTCTCGGTGGCTGGGGCTTCGGCCGGCCCAGGGTGGGGGGCGACCGCATGCCTCCCTCGCCGCCTCGGCGGGTGGTGCTCACAGGCGCCTGGGCCCCCGCAGCTGCAGACAGCCTCCTCCAGGAGCTGCGTGTCCAGCGCGCCCGCCGGCCTGAACAGGGACGAGGACGCTGGCCGCCTGCACGGCGCCAAGAAGGGCAACTTCCATGAGATCTTCAACCTGACGGAGAACGAGCGTCCGCTGGCGGGTACGTGCGTGCCAAGCCCGTGGCCAGGCCTGGCAGCTCGCCCGCCCCGGTGCTGGGGTCCAGAGGCGGGAATGGACCGTGGGGGCCGGGGGAGGGCCCCCAGGGGCAAAGGTCGGAGCGGCCAGGCACGTCTGCGGTGGGTGGTCTGGCAGCAGAAAGGTAAGCAGGCGTGGTCAGGGCGGCTTAGACGTTGTGGCCTCTGTTGTGTGTGACCCCGGCCACGGAAGACCTTTGCAGAGCTTCAGCCTTGACCTTCTCCCGAGCCCTCTTCCTGCTGACCTGGACCATGAACTGGACTCTGCCTTCATGCCCCTGCCCGCTCACGTGGGAGGGGACGCCCGTTTCCCAGCGGCTTCAGCCCCCACTGCCCCCGACCCCATGGGTTTCTCTGATAGTGAAGTGCGTGCCTCGGACGTTCCCCAGAAGCCAGCGCTGACACTCCCAAGGCGAGTCCAGGGTGGGCGTCTCCGGGGGGAGCGTCATGGCCAAGTCCTGTCTGGCTTTGTCCCCGTTAGTGTGTGAGAACGGCTGGCGGTGCTGCTTGATAAACCGGGACCGGAAGATGCCGACTGACTACATTAGGAACGGGGTCCTGTACGTGACGGAGAAGTGAGTGAGCCGTGAGCGGGGTGCAGGCAGTCGTGATCCCCGGGGGTGGCCGGAGTCCAAGCAGGCATCCCTCCGGTCCAGCGCCCGCCCAGAGCCACTGGGCCCTGACCCTGGAGTCCAACACGCTGGACCCCGGGGTGCCCTGGTCTGCCGCGCTTGTCATGTGGCAGGAACCCACCCCCCAGCCTGGACCCCCAGGGCTCTCAGGGCGGCCGGCAGGTTCCTTGTTCGTCTCCCTTTGGGATGAGGTGGCCCAGCTGCCCCGTGGGGGTGGGGGGTGGGGAGCAGGCCCAGAGAGGGCCCAGTCTCAGCCTGGGGGGTCCCCGAACACCTTGTCCCCCACCCTCCGCCAAGGACCACGCCTCCCTCCCCCCCCTCGCTGGAGGTTCTGGCCAGGCAGACCCCCCGGGGCCTCGGGTGCAAACATCTCCCGCTGGGCACCCCGCGCGGCTCGTTGCGGGACCGTGAGTGGGGTTCAATGGGAGTGCTGGGCTCTAGACTCGAGAAGCCGTGAGACCCTGTAAAAGCGAAACTATTTGTGGGAGGCCGGCGTGTCCTGGCCAGTGAGGGGGGCCCCATGTCTGGGCTGCGGGGCGGCTGCAGGCGTGGCCCCCTGGTTCACCGGCCGGGCTCTGTCCACTCCCCCGCCCGCCCTGTAGTTACCTGTGCTTCGAAAGCTCCAAGTCCGGCTCCTCTAAGAGGAACAAAGTCATCAAGCTGATGGACATCACGGACATCCAGAAGGTGGGTGCCCACCCCCCCCCCCCGCCTCAGGAGCAGGCGGCTGAGGGTTCGTGACGCAGGGAGCCACCCTGGGAGTGGGGGGCGGTTAGGGCGAAGTGTGGGGGGCTGTGTAGACCATCAGGCTGGGCCCCTGGGCCCCGTCGGTGCAGGGGGGTCCACACCGCGGGCTGGGCCCCTCCTAGCATAGTGGGCCGGTGCCCGGCATCCTCGCATGGACGGAGCAGGGAGCAGTGAGCTGGGCGCCCGAGCCTGCACACAGCCCCTCTGGGCACCCTGGGGGGACCCAGGGCTCAGCTGGGCACTGCCTCCGTGCCGCTGTGTGTCAGGAGCGCCCCACGGCTATGATCGGTTCCCCCCCCCCCCACTGCCCGGAGAGGCCTGTGGTCGCTGGGCTCAGGGGCGAGATGGGGCGTGGGGGCCTGTTCCCCCTCGAGTGCTCCTCAGTGCGACCCTCAGCCTCGCTCGGGAGTGTCTGCAGCTCTGGCGGCTCAGGCACTCGATCTGCCCACGTTCTCTGGCTGGCCAGGCCCGGGCCCGTGGGAGTCTTGCCGTCCGGGGCTCTGTGGAGGAGAAGGTCCTGGGGTGCGGGGAGGGCGGCCCTGACCCCAGGAGAGGCCCCAGGTGACGCGCCCACTGTCTGCTTTCAGTACAAGGTCCTCTCTGTCCTGCCGGGGTCGGGCATGGGGATTGCCGTGTCCACGCCGTCGACCCAGAAGGTAAGCGCTGGCTGGGGTCCCGGAGGTGGGGGATGGGCCGGGGTGTGGCTCTGGCTGGGGGGCGCTGGCTTCTGGGTGGGGGCAGGCCTGCCGTCTTCCGGCCTGCATGGCCTGCTCCGGCATGGCCCTGGCCGGCACGGACTTCCGCCTGCACCCGCTTGCTCCCTCCGCCAGCCGCTGGTGTTCGGCGCCATGGTGCACAGGGACGAGGCGTTTGAGACCATCTTCAGCCAGTACATGAAGATCACGTCCGCGGCAGCTGCCGGCAGTGACAGCTAGTGCTGACTCACCTGGACACCGCTGGAAGTTTTTTCTTTTTCTTTTTTCTTAACAATTTGGTAGTGGAAAAAAAAAAATTGGACATCCTCATGATCTTTTGCAATAATCCCCCCCGGATGTGTGGTTTCCGTTGTGTTGACCCTGCGTTTTGTAGACCCCTTTGTGCAGGGGTCGGGGCTCTCGAGGGCTCGTCCCGTGGACGCGGGGGCCGTCAGGAAAGACGACGACACACGGGACCTGCCGCCAGGCGTGGCCGGGCCCCCTCGGTCCCCGCGGGGCAGAGACCACCCAGCCCGGGTCCCGGGCGCCCAGCAGCTCTTCTGCACCAAAGCCATAGGAGGAGCGCGCAGGGCCTCCCTGTGGAGAAGGACGTCCGCGACGGGTGAGGGGGGCCCTGCCAGCCTCCGTCAACGGGCCGGCCCTTCAAGGAGGCCCCGCGCGCGTGTTGAGAGCACGTTGCCGGCCGGCCGCTCAGGGGCCCGCGATCGGCCTCTGGGGGATGCGGGGAGGCCCAGGACGACAGCTGCTCGGGGTGGGGGGGCTCCGAGCTTCGGGGCTCATGCCGGCTTCCAGGCTGCAGGGCCGGCTGGGTGAGGGGCTCCTGGGCTGGAGCAGGAAGGACAGGTGCGCCCCAGGCCCGCGGTGGCCTTCCCCTGCGGGCTGTGACAGGCGCTGAGTCCACCTGGTGTTGGCGGTGGCGCAGAGCAGAGCCCGGAGGCCGGCCCGCGCCGGGGCGCACCAAGGTGGAGGGGAGCTGGGTCCTCGCACGCCTGGCGTCGGGACTGGCCCGAGACCTCGGGGAGGGACATGCTGAGCCACTCAGCACACTTCCAACAGCGGGCCCCGCCAGCCCTCAGCTTGTCCTGAGTCCCCCGAGAGACACTGGGTTTGTTGTTTTTTGAAGAAACAGAAGATTATATTTTTTACAGAGAGCAAGCTGTTTTTCTTATTTTTGTATCATTTTTCAGATGTGATTTTTACCTTTGCTCCTAATTTGCTGGTCGGGTGAGCGACACGGTGGCCTCGCTCCGGTCACACCCCCGGAGGGGCCCCCCACTCCCCGCGGGGAGCCTCCCCCACCAGCTCCCAAAGCACACGCCCCTGTTCGGACCACACGTGCAGGGCCGGCCCAGCTCCCGGTTCCCCCCAGCGCTGGGGTCTCGCAATTCTGCAGGTCGACCTTGAACAGACGTAGGCGGAGCACCCCCCCCCTCGACCTGGGCTTTGGCCCCTGGTCAGCGCAGGTGGACTGGGTCTCAGGGGCTGAGTGAGCATCCACAGCCAGTGGGGACCCCCTCCAGGCCCGAGGCAGGCTGGGTGGGCCCTGGACTTGGTCCAGGATGACTACGGGGGCGACACCCGGGGGTGCTGCCGGACCCCATCACTGGGGCCGCCGCGTGGTCAGCATGCGTCCCCTGTAAGCACGCTGGCAGTCCCCGAGCCCGGGGCGGGGGCCCTGCAGGGGAGCAGACTTGCTGTCTTCAGAGCTGCGTGGCTTGGTTTGAGTCCCTTCCCAGGAGAAAGGGAGATGAAAACTGACCATGTGCTGGGGGTGGCCGGTAGGGGCCGTGGCGGGCCCTGCTTGGAAGCCTAGGGCCTCCGCCGGGAAGGGCACAGACCTGAGCAGATGCCCTGTCGGCGAGAGCCGGTGGTGTTTTTACTGAATCGTGTAAATCTGGGCAGATGTTCGATTTCTGCGACTAATCCAGGAACTGAATGAATGTTACCATTTTTTATGTCTGAAGCTTGAGTCTCTTTTCAACCTGTAAATAGTCGTTACCAGTGTGACTTTTGTTCAACAAAAGGATTGTACTGTATGAAGAACTGATTGAAAAAAAAATCTCCCTGTAACATTTTTTTTAAAAAAAAAAACTTGTTTAAAGAAAAAAGTCTTGTATAAATTATAAATTTTTATTTAAATAAACCTGGAATGTGTTGTGCTCACAGTGGGGGAGGGTGCGGGGTGTCTCTCCTGGCAGGGCCCCAGGGCCAGCAGCGCTGGAGGGCATTGGGGTTTTGGCGCTGAGTCCGAGGGGTGAGGTGGGTCCCCCGGGAGTGGGCCGTGGGGGCAGGGCAGCGGGCTGTGCACACGGGCAGGCTGGGAAGAGGGAGGCAGGAAGCCGGTGATGAGTGATGGCCGGCGCGGAGGGGTGTCCAGGGGCTGGCACACACCGGGGAGGTGGGGGGAGCTCGGGCCTGGCCTCCCTGGGGGCCGTGGGCGTCTCGGGGGCTGGGTGCTGCTTGCAGCGCCCCCCTGAGGCTGAGAGGTGGGAGGCGGCGGGGCCCTGGGCAGAGGGGTCCTCAGTAGCACGTGTGGTTCCGCGGATCCACTCGCCGATCCCGGACACGGATGCAGGGACCTGCCTGGCTTCTGCAACCACAGGGGCCGTGCCCTGACCTGTGCTGGGGGCCCGGCGGTGCGGGGCGGGGGGGTCTGGGGGGCAGAAAGGGGAGACGGGAGCACAGAGGGAGTGAAATGAACATTCTTGTTCTTGAATTGGGGCTGTCTCCACCGGTGGTGTTTACAACACGGCATTTGGGGAGTGGGTCTTACGACTGACGGACAGGTAAATGCACACACTGGCCACAGGGGGCACTCATGGTGAACCAGGAACTGGGTCTAGTCTAGTTGGCCCCACAGTAACCAACGGGCGAAGCCGATTCCAGAGTTATTTCCTGTGAGGGACCCTGAAGACTGCAGGGTGTTGGGGACCGGCAGCTGTGGTCTGTGACCCGAGGGAGACCCCAGTGTCTGGCTCGCTGAGACCTGCCCCCAAAACACTGGGACAGGAAGCCCAGCCCCTTCCTCTTGTGGACCCAGCGTCCTCCACGGTCAAGGGCTGGCATCCCACCAACAAGGTTGTAAAGGAAGACACTCCAGTATCTGTGATTACAGACAGTCCCCAGGCCTGCAGATAAATGAGGCCAGCTTTCTGGATATAATCTCGTTCATAAAAAATAACTGCATTTCTACTTGAAGGAGAGTGGCCTCACAATAATGATGTTTTTAAGAACAAATCTAAATAAAATTGAGAGATATGGAAAAATTAAAAAGCTGCATTAAAGACATCAATGAGGACTGACGTAAATGAAAATATATGCAATGTTAATAGACTGGAAAATTGCGTTTCATGATGAAAACATCTTAATACCCGCTAAACGAAACAAGCTACAGAAAAATGACACAATATGATGCCTTTATGTAAAGAGAAAAACCTGCAAAACTAAATACACTGTCTGAGAATATAAACACAGGAAGGGAAAAAAGCTTCCTCCTACCCTCCTATGTTCAGTTACTAGGGTCGGCAAGTTAAATCAACAAAAGGCAAATTAGAAAAGGCATGGAGTTTTTATTTAATGCTAATATTTAAGTATTTTTATGTTCCTGGAGGCCTTTGTAGAAAAGCAAAGAGTCTGACCCAAAGAGGTGGTCAGACTCAGGGTTTTATGTGCCACTTTAATAAAGGGCAACAGATTTGTCAAGCAGTGACAAGATAAAAGGAAGCTGGCTTCTTGGGTGAAGTGAAGGTGTTGAGGAATGTTATTTGGGGGGAAATTAACGGAACAGAGTGAAAGTCACTCAGTCATGTCTGGTTCTTTGCGACCCCGTGGGTTATACACTCCATGGAATTCTCCAGGCCAGAATACTGGAGTGGGGAGCCCTTCCCTTCTCAGGGCATCTTCCCAATCCAGGGATCGAACCCAGGTCTCCCGCACTGCAGGCAGATTCTTTACCAGCTGAGCCACAAGGGGTTGGCTAACGGAACAGAAGGGCTGTTGCATTATTCAGTTTGGTTTGTCAGCTCAGTGCTGACTCTGTCTCCGGGACATGGGTGGCCCCCGAGAAAAGGGGGGCTCACCTGCACACACGGGAAGGCGTCGCCTTTCAGGCTGACGTGGGGAGGGGCAGGCAGCTCTGTCTGCATTGGTGGCTGCTTCACTGTCTTCTGCTCAGAACACCTTCACGCCCAAGTGGTCCACGTGGGGCGCTGTGTTCCGATCCCCTGACGTGGAGAAGCAAGGGATTCGCTCCAGTTTTAAAACCATAGTTCCCTCCTCTGTGGGGGCAGGGGAGGCTCCCTCCACAAGGGCACACGGGGAGGAGCCTGGGGGCGAAGATCAATTCCTTGGCATGGGTGGTAGGTTCACCATTGCTCAATTTCTTTAAATTGTACCTGTTTTCACACACACAAAAAATACTCTGCTTTGAAAGACAACAGGAATCTGTAAGAGAGGGAAAAAAGGCCACATTCTGCCCAAAGTAACAACTTTATTTGTCTTCTCAAACATATCAGAGCAAATTCGCCATTTTCTAACCTTGAAGCCAGCAAGATTAGAAAGGAAGTTAAGCCACTTTCCGTTCCCACTGCCAGTTCCACGGGGCCACAGTGAGGGCAGCATCAGCCGGCGCCAGCCGCCCCGGCCTCCGCATAACCGGGAGCAAGGGAACCGCGGCCCCACCGAGCATGGGGGAGGTCACGACCAGACCAGCGCTTCCAGCGACCCCGCGTTCTCTCTGTCCAGCCATCAGTTCTGATTTTTCCTTAAAATCCTGGAGTTTAGGCGCTGTGGTTGCTCCACCAGAGTCCTGGCTCGTGGGAAGGTCAGAAAGGTACTCTGGTCCCGGGGTGGGGTCGTCCGCAGTTCCTGGGGTCAGGGTGGGGGCTCAGACAGTCACATGACCCCCAGGGACAGTTCCAGAATCTGCGGTTTTGTAGGTCAGCAAGCAGTTGGTGGATATGGCCAAGGTCACTGGGGAACCACGTGGCATTACGGGGGTGGGGGTAAGGGGTTCCTTCTTGAACAGAACATGCTTACTCTCAGCCTAGACTGGTTTTCTAGAAACGGCAGTGGGTTTCGGGGCAGACCAGTGATTGACATTTCCCAGGGACAATCGAGACTATGGAGACCCTCTCGGGGCCCCGGTAGGAACACGGTCTCCTGAAAAACCTGTCGAAGCTGCCCTGGGTGGGAATGAGTGATGAGACAGGACATTTCACATGTACGAGTTCTGAGAATGAACGACATCTGTTAGATGCGAGGGTGCCCGCCGGACCGTGTATGGTGGCTGGTGGCCCTCAAACCACCTCAAATTTTAACAGTTGAGCTCCCTTTTCACAAGTCCAAGTGGGGGCAGCATCCTCTTAGGTCTCAGATGAAGCTGTTGCAGACGCGTCGTCCACGCACAGAAGCACAAACCCAAACAAAACTGGGCTGAGCGAGGCGCCCCCCAACCCCGGTCCAGGGTGGGCCCCGCACTTGCACAGCAAACAAAGGAAAACACGGCCAGCGAGGCCACTGTGTATGCTCTTCTGGTTTACAGGACGAACCTTGCAATAAATACATGGAAGGAAGTGTGAAGACAACAAAGGCATGGACCTGGGTCATGTGTACGGACTCGGGGCTGCGGGAAGGGCACCCTGGGATGTGGGACCCTCTCCCCAGGGCGGTGGGGCGCTCGGTCTGAAGTTCACGGCTGCTTCCCGTCTGCCCACCGAGCTCAACCACGGCAGCCCCCGCCATGGGGACAGCGCTGGGGGCGTCTAAGCATTAAGACACTCGCCAGGGCTTCACGAGTGGTCGGTTTCTGGGACGCCTGACCTGTCCTCCCACCGGATTGTCTAGAAGCACTGCTGTGATGGGAGAGGGGACTGAGCTCTTCACAGCTACGGGAGAGCAACCCGGGGAGTCCCTCCCGCTCGCTGGACCAGGCTGCCCCGGAGGCGGACTAGGACATTGCCTTGTAGATGCGCGAGACGGGAAGGGTCCAGATGGGCCGCTCTAATCGCGAGGGAAGAGGCAAGTGCTACAAAGAGAACCACGACTCAGCAGGCGCTGACCACCGCGCTCCAGAGCAGGTCCTGCCGAGCAGCCCAGGGACCCGAGGATGCGCGCGACAGAATGCACCGCCCCTGAGCTGCTCGTTAGAGCCGGGGCGGGCCGTCAGCGCGGCTGCAGTCTAAGGGGCCGGCGCGCCCCAGCCAGCATGGGCCACCTGCTGGGGCTGAGACCCGTAAGATGCAGCCCACAGACGCACACAGAACCGAAAATGCCAAATGCATCCACAAAAATTGCTGACAAAAACGTTATTTTTTCTAAAATCAATATTCAACTATCAAAAATAAATTTCTAAATTTGAATGTATCGCAACATAATTGGTCTGTCGTCATTGTCTGAGACACGGTCCCCACGGTCGGCGCTCAGCCGCGGGACTCCTGCTTGGGGCTCTCTTCGATTCCTCGTGCGAAGAGCCGAACCAGCTGGCAGTGGACCCTGCGGAGACAGAGGGCCACACTGAGACCCTGACCCCTGGCCCCTGGCCCCGGGGAGAGGCGGGCCTCGGGCTCGGAGAAATGTCCGGGCACCCCTGAGAGACCGAGTTTGCAAAGGGCAGTGACGGCCAAGCGGAAATCCAGGACTGCGCAGACCCACCCATGAGCAGAGGGACAGCCCCACAGGCCAGCTCCCCGCCTCTCCTGGGTCCGCTCATCAGAACCAAGCCGACGGGGCTGCAGGGCGGGTCCCACGAGGGCCACTCGGAGCGTCAGGAGACACAGTCCCGGAGGCGAGGGCCCCCACCTTCCACCGCAAGCACAGCATGTGAGCCTGGGGCTGGGAGGTCTGCAGGGGCTCCTGGGCTCCCTCCTCTGGCCCGGCAGGGCCTCCTCCCCAGGTTACGAATGATGTCACAGGCGCCTCAGAGATGCTGCGTCATAAAAACCCCCAAAGTGACGTGCTGTTCCAGGCACCGTAATCTCTATCAAGATGCATAGGATCTATTTCGTGAGAGAACGCCTTTTCTAACTGTCAGCCGTTCCTAAGCTGGCATTAAACATACTTCCATTTCCTGAACTTGTGCAATGAGTCTACGAAGGCGGAGCCCCACACACAGGCCCCCGGGATGGGTTTTCCTGGGACCTTGGAGCCCCCCTGCCCTGAGATGCAAGGTGGGCAGTCACGGCCACACTGGCTGCGCCCCGGCTGCGAGAGCATCGGCGAGCAGGCCGGGCCTCGGGGAGACTGGAGAGCCTGCTTCTGCCCCTGGCTTTGCTTGGACGCTAAGGGCAGAGAGACCCAGCTGGGTCAGTGGCTGGTTGCCTGAGAAGCCATCTAAAGTGGGGTTATAAGCGAGGACACACGTGGCATGCCGAAATGTGGAAGGTGTGCCCACCTGTCCTTCCACGCTGCAGGGGTTGGGCTACGTGCTTGCTTGTGATCACCTTCCTCGTGTAACCCACTCACTATGGTCAACGAGGGTCCAGTTTGGTTTCCTTAAAGTAGGCTTCCCTGGTGGTCCAGACAGTAAAGAATCTGCCTGCAATGCAGGAGACCTGAGTTCTTTCAGGAAGATCCCCTGGGGGAGGAAATGGCAACCCACTCCAGTATTCTTGCCTGGGAAATTCCATGGACAGGAGCCTGGCGGGCTACAGTCCAAGGTGTTGCAAAGAGTCAGATATGACTAAGCGACTAACACTTTGGCTTTCACTTTTCTCTCAAGATCCTAAAGGCATTTGTAACAGGATAGAAAGAATCCTTCTAGAATTAAACAGTTCCCCCTCAATCTCTTGGGGTATTCCCAGGGGGCGCTAGTGGTAAAGAACCTGCCTGCCAATGCAAAAGATGTAAGAGATACAGGTTTGGTCCCTGGGTGGGAAGGATCCCCTGGAGGAGGAAATGGCAACCCACTCCAATATTCTTGGCTGGAGACTCCCCATGGACAAAGAAGCCTGGCGGGCCACAGTCCACGGGGTTGCCAAAAGTCGGACACGACTAAAGTGACTTAGCACACTTACACCCACACCTCCATCAGCAGCGCTTTTTAAAAAAAAAAAAAAAAAACACGTTTGACTGTGTCCTTCCATGGGGAAAAAACCCTTCTTGGCACATATATTAAAAACAACAACAACCTTTCCTGGCACTTATGTTTCACCTGGTTATGTAATACATATAACCAGACTGCAGATTCCCAAGTCCAAATACAATAGGCCTAACGGATTTGGAGCTGGAGGGTCAGACCTGGCACCTGGACCTTAGCTCGGTCGTGGGTTCCTCGGGCCGGAGCACCTCCTGGTGGAGTTAGTGGACCCAGGGCTCCGAAAGTGCCCACAAAGGGAGTTTGTTAGTTTAACTCGTTAGGAGACGAGAGGGAACAACAGTGCAGGACGCGGCAGAGAAAGTGAAACGGAGGGGCTTCCACCCCCAGCATCTTCCCAGCACTGAGACAAGGGCGTCTCCCGGGGACTGTCCCTGGGCACGCCTGTGTGTTCATGGCGGGCTCTCACACTCCAGGAAGTAGGGTGCCAGGCTCCCAGAGCCCCCGGGCACGCCCGTGCCGTCACAGCGGGCTCTCACGCTCCAGGCGGTAGGGTGCCAGGCTCCCAGAGCCCCCGGGCACACCTGTGCCTTCACAGTGGGCTCTCACGCTCCAGGCGGTAGGGTGCCAGGCTCCCGGGGCCCCCGGGGCAGGCCCGTGCCATCACAGCGGGCTCTCACGCTCCAGGCGGTAGGGTGCCAGGCTCCCAGAGCCCCTGGGCACGCCCGTGCCGTCACAGCGGGCTCTCATGCTCCAGGCGGTAGGGTGGCGGCTCCCGGGGCCCCTCCGCTCACCTGACCTCGATGGCCGGGCTGCTGAGCACCTCCCCGTCGCAGTTCCAGGCGCTGCTGGAGGCGCGGCAGCAGCAGGCGCTGGGGTGCTCGCTGCACAGCTGTCCCAGCCGCTTCTTCCCGCGGCCCAGCACGCTGCCGTCCTCGTCCTCCGCCGGCTTCGACACAAACTGGAACTTCTTGACGCGGTAGACTTCCACGAAGGTGAAGTCAAACTAGCGAGAGACAGCCAGACGGGCACGCGCTCTCAGCGGCGCTGCGCTGGGGGCAGGGCCACCGTCAGGGGCCTCCCAGCGAGCCCCCCACAACGTGGGGACACGAGAAACGGTCACCACGGCTCTTAAACCCGGTCTCAGCCGCACTGTGTGAAGCTTACTACGGAGTTCCGTGGTTCCCAAGCAGTGAGCTGCACCATTCTTTACCTTTTCAACAAGCGGTGCTTTAAAAGCCACATTAAAAACACCGCTGGATCAGATCTTAGAAAAAATGTAACAGCTGTGAACTTTACTACTGTCTGAGACTGATCAAGAGTTGCAACTGTCTGGATAGCGTTAGACTCGGGATCCCCCCCGCCACGTCACTACACGCATGACAGTGACTAAGGGTGGGTCTGCTGGGAGGGTCTCAGCAGAACCCCCTCCCGGGAGCCTGAAGACTGTGCTGTAAGTGGCCTGCAAGGGCAACTGAAAACGCACTGCATCAGCCTGTCCTGTCTGTAAACAGGAAGAGAAACAACAGGGGAGTGTATGGAAACATTCACGCCGTCTAGGGGCCGTAATCAAAGACTTTATAAATAGACTTTATAAGGAGGAAGTATGACCAAGAGCTCACAGTGGGTGAAAGGCAGGCAGAGGCATCTCTCCTGCTGCCCCCGCCCTGGGCCGCCCAGGCGGAGGACGCGGCTGACACCTGCGGCGCCCTTACCTGGTCGCCCTGGTTGGTGTGCCTGACCAGAAAGCGCAGGAAGTTGAACCGGGAGCACTTCCGGATGAGGATGAGGTCAGAGGAGCCGTCCCCCAGGTGGGCGGCCGGGGAGAGGCCCTGGGGGCTCCGGGGACAAGCGCAGGACATGTTGGTGGCGTTGATGGCCAGGAACTGCCCGCAGAGGACCTTCCACTCCTCCACCTCCTCTGGAGCGGGAGGAAGCATCACTGTTCAGTTCAGTTGCTCAGTCCTGTCTGACTCTCTGCGACCCCATGGACCGCCCCATGCCAGGCCTCCCTGTCCATCGCCAACTCCGAGTTTGCTCAAACTCATGTCCATCCAACAGTCTCACACCATGTTAAATCGGGGCCCAGCAGGCGGGGGTGGGCTCCTGCCCCTTGGCATCAACACACAGACAGCCCGCCCGCAGTCACCTCCCGAGAGGAAGTCCTCCCCAGAGTGGGCGCGGGGTGGGGAGCTCTGGGACCACCATCTAGGGTAGGGGTTGCCAGATCTGGCCTGGCAGCTGAGTGTGTGTGGCCTGTGAGTTAAGACTGAGTTTTACATTTTTAAATGGTTGGGGGGGTGGGGAAATCAAACGAGGGAAGTATTGTGTGATGGATGAAAAAGACATGAAACAAATAGCCCGCGGCTTTCATGTCCGCCCTCAGTGAGGCCACTTGCTGGCCCCCGTTCTAGAGCGTCCTGGAGACAGGCGCAGAGTAACTCGGAGGGGCGCGGCGAGAGGGGCCCTTCCACAAAATCTGCTCTTCCCCAAGGTCTGGCAGAGGCCACGGGCGCTCGGCCTGGAGGGACGGAGGAGCAGGTGCTCTGCAGAGAGCGAGGGGGCCCGCCACGGCCCGGACACCTACCCGTGCCGTCCAGGCCGTACAGCGAGCGCTTCTGCTCCTCCTCCAGCTGCTGCCTGCTCTGCCTGCACACGGAGCACCTGCGGGAACGACAGCGCCGGTCGGTGACGCGCGCACAGCTGGCCGCCAGCCCCTCCCACGCGGGGGAGCGCGCACAGCGGGCCGCCAGCCCCTCCCGCGCGGCGGGAGCGCGCACAGCGAGGCCGTCAGCCCCCCCCGCGCGGCGGGAGCGCGCACAGCGGGCCGTCAGCCCCTCCCGCGCGGCGGGAGCGCGCACAGCGAGGCCGTCAGCCCCTCCCGCGCGGCGGGAGCGCGCACAGCGAGGCCGTCAGCCCCTCCCGCGCGGCGGGAGCGCGCACAGCGAGGCCGTCAGCCCCTCCCGCGCGGCGGGAGCGCGGCCTCGGACGCTTCACTTACAAATATTTCGCTTGCGCGTTAATTTGAGCTCTCAAAATCAGATCCGCTCCTAGAAATTACACAGGCAACGACATATCCTTCTCGGAAACTTATGGACGTTCCAAAAAGCCAGGCGCATCCCTTGGGGGCCCTGTGTCGGCTCCGGGGAGGGGTGAGCTCGGCCCGCAGTTGCGGGGTGGGGCACCGGCGGGAGCAGAAACCAGCTGCAGCTCCAGCCGTGGACCCGCCTGAGCCCTTGTTCCCTTCGCCCGACAGGTAACACTGCGGCCGTTTGGTCCAGCGGGTGACAAGCGAGTCAGCGGCTCAGAGCAGCGCTCGCGGGACCCGGTCGCGGGCCGAGGAGGTGTCTGGGGTCCTCGGGCACCGCTGGGCTCCGGCCGCCCAATGGGCCCGGGGCTTTCGCTGGTGGAATCAACTCATCGGAAACCGAGCCAGCGAGGCTACATCCCCAAGCTGGTGGATCCTACGGCCTCAGCTTCTTCACTCAGAGGAGGAAAGGACCGGGGCGGGGGGAATGGCCTACGTGCGAATGACTTAAAAAGGAAGGAGGACCGTGAGCCCATCGAAACCCTGCAGCCTGCCGTGTCCTCAGACGGCGGAGCAGGGACAAGACGGGGGCCGGCGGGCCGCGGGCACAGGGTGACCCCCTGACCCGGCTCCGGGTTAACCCGGGCACGTGCAGTTCACGGCAGGGGCGCGCCGGGTGAGAAGTCAGTGCAGCTGGCAGAGGGGCCCCGCTGCAGACCTGGCCTCTCCTGACCACAGGGTGGCCCTGTCCAGCCGGCTCCATGGGCGCCTGGAGGGCGCACACAGAGCTGTCTATAAGGGCTTCTCTTCATCATTTCTCAGACCCCCAGCAGGGGGACAGCAGACCACCCCCCACCGGAGCACACAGCGTGGTGTGAGCCCTCCGCCGGGTGGACGATGGCCCAGGAGCCAGCATGAGGGGTCACAGTGGAAACCCTCAGGGTGTGGGGGACACCTTCAGGGTTGGGGGGACCCTGGCCGCTGGACGTGATGAAACAGCACCCCCCACCTGACACTGCAAGGACCGCCCACTCACAGCCCCCGCCGGTCCTGCTTCTGTCTCCTCATCTGAACAGAAACACGTGGGATGCGCTTACCCTGCCCGGCAGGGTTTCCGGTCCCTTGGGGAGCCCACGGTGTGCTGAGCTGGCAGGAAGGACACTGTGCCTTCGTAGCAGTGATGGGAGAAGAAGGTCTTCAACCCTGAGGACGGAGCAGAAGGGAGAGGAGACGGCGCCGTCAGCCTTGCAGAGGGGCTGGCGGGTCGCCGGGGACGCCAGGGACAGGGTCCGCAGAAGGACAGGGCCCCTCTGGCCTCGGGCTGAGCCGCCGCCACTGTCTCGGGGCACTGCAGGCTCCCGGCCACCAGGGCCGCCTTCCATGCTGGCAGAGGGGGCGTCTCAGCCACCAGGGACCCCTCATGGCCTCGGGGTCTGCCTGTGAAGCCCCGGGCGCACCCCCAGGCTTGGCCCTGTTGTCCTTGACTCTGGGGTCTCTGGGGTCTGCCTCTCATGATAGAACGCTAACTGAGGAGGAGCTGCTTCTCGTGGATGAGGAAAGAGAGGCGACTTCTTGGACGGAATCTAGTCCTGGGAAGATGCCGCGGAGACGGCTGAAGGGACGAAGAGGATGTAGATAGAATACAACACAAACGTGGCTGACAAGCAGACGTGGGTCTGAGAGGGCTGACTCTGGCTCTGAAAGAAGGTCTACTGTGGGTTAAGCACTATCAAATTTCACTGCAGGCTACAGAGACATCGCTCCTGGAAGAAGAGTCGATCGATGTGGCAAATGTCACTGTTGTCTTATTTTAAGAAATTGCGACACCCCGTGTTCAGCACCCCCCACCCCGATCCGTCAGCAGCATCAGTTCGGAGGCAAGACCCTCTACCCAACAAGTGTGACGACGTACAAGGCCCAGATGGCAGTCAGCGGTTTCTAACCACAAAGAACTTTCAGACTAAGGTGTGCACCCTTCTCAGATATAATGCTACAGCACACAGTACACTACACTACGAGTGAGTGAGTGAAGTCGCTCCGTCGTGTCCGACCCTTTGCGACCCCATGGACTGTAGCCCACCAGGCTCCTCCATCCATGGGATTCTCCAGGCAAGAATACTGGAGTGGGTTGCCATTTCCTTCTCCAGGAGATCTTCCTGACCCAGGGATTGAACCCAGGTCTCCCGCATTGCAGGCAGACACTTTACCGTCTGAGGCACCAGGGAAGTCCACTATACTACACTATAGTGTATACACAGCTTTTATAGGCACAGGGGAAGCAAAAAATTCATGTGACCTGCTTTATGTTGACATTTGCTTTCTCCAAGTGGTCTGGAACTGAGCCCTACATGTCTCCAAGGTGTGCCTGTAAAGGTACCCAAAGGTGAACCATAAGGGGAGTGACCAGGGAAATGGCACATTAAATACAGCAAAAGAGGAGGGAATTCCCTGGCGGTCAGGTGGCTACAACACGGCGTATCCATTGCCCGGGGCCTGAGGAGTCGGGGAACTAAGATCCCGAAAGACCCCTGGTGCAGCCAAAAAATAAAAATAAATAACTTAGTAAATACGGCCAGGGCGTTCGCCTTGGCCACAAGAGCGTCAGACTCTGACCTCTTTATCCTTTCAAGCTCCCTTCTGCACTGGGGCTTCCCTGATAGCTCAGCTCGTAAAGAATCCGCCTGCAATGCGGGAGACCTGGGGTCCATCCCTGGGCTGGGAAGATCCCCTGGAGAAGGGAAAGGCCACCCACTCCAGTATTCTGGCCTGGAGGATTCCGTGGACTGTACAGTTCATGGGGTCACAAAGAGTCGGACAGGACTGAGTGCCTTTCACTTCGCTCTGCATTTAAACGCCGAAAGCTGGTGCTGCACACGCCCTGCAACTGCCGGCCCTCACTGGTTCATCCGGCCTGGAGTCAGTCGACCTCCCCTTGGCCCTGTACCTGGGGACCCGCGGACCCGCGCCCCAGGGAGAGCGAGGAGACAGGGGCTGGGGGCGCCCGGGAGGGCGGGAGCCGGGCTACCTGAGAAGTCATATCTGATGAGGCCCATCCACCGCTTCTTCTCGCTGTCCTTGATGATGTCCCCGTAGAAGCCGTAGCCCAGCAGGGACACGGAGTACCGCAGGAGTGTGCTGTTGTGGTGCACAGCCGACACGTCCATGGACAGCGAGTCCCCTGCAGAGAGAGGCGCGTGCGAGCCGCCCCCAGCCCGGCCCCGAACGGCTCCCGGGGCCGGGGGCCTGCCTCAGATTCCCGAAAGGGGCTTGGAAAGCTTTTCTGTGGGGAGGGAACAACAACAGGGCCAGGAGGCTCGCTGTCTAGTGGAGTGGGGGGGGGGGTCTGTCCCCCCAGGATGATAAGGGGCCGAGTCCCGAGCAGGAAAGAAGGCTGAGAGCAGGGCTCCAGACAGGCGGGGCGGGGGCGGGAGAGGCACTTGGCCAGTGCAGGGGCTGCGGGGAGAGCCGGCCAGGGCACGGGTACTAGGCGCCCCAAGGCTGGGTGAGGGCCCTGGAGGGTCTGAGCAGTGCTTGTGTTTCTCAAGGTCACCCAGCTGGACGAGCCGGATGGCGGCAGGGGAGGGCGGCAGACAGGGCCCCGCGGGCGGACGGGCCAGGGCGCCCGCATGGCGAGACAGACGGACACCCGCTTGCGCCTGCAGCCCTGGGGTCCCGCACGCTGGGCGTGGCGCTGACGGGGCACCTACCCACGATGATGTGCAGAGCCGAAGTCTCCGCGTCGTTTGTGCCAACTGTCGAGTAACACACACAGTCCGTCGACCCTGAGACGGGGGAGAGGTCCTTAACGTCACTGCAAGAACTTAAGATCTTAACGTGTCTCCAAGTAGGGGAGTAATAGCGCTTCCTTCTCTTCCAAAGACTGGGAGTAAGTACGGGGTAAATACAATTTACCTACAAAATTAGTTACTGAGGTTGTTACTGTTTGGTGTTCAGTCGCTCAGTTGTGTCCAACACTTTGAAACCCCGTGGGCTGCAGCACGCCAGGCCTCCCTGTCCATCACCAACTCCCGGAGTTTACTCAAACTCATGTCCATTGAGTCGGTGATGCCATCCAACCATCTCATCCTCTGTCGTGCCCTTCTCTCCCTGCCCTCAATCTTTCCCAGCATCAGGGTCTTTTCCAGTGAGTCGGCTCTTTGCATCAGGAGACCATAGTACTGAGGTTGAGTCATCAAGAATGCCGAGACTGACCTTGACTACTATCAGTGAGCTCCTCACAGAGCTTTTAGAGACCTCTTCTGGGCCCTGTGTGGGGTGTGGTGGGGTGGGATCTTGGGGGGACGGGCAGGACTTGCAGCAGTGCCTGGCTGCTATGAAGATCAGCAGCAGCCCTGGGGCTCCAGACCACCAGACCCAAGGGGCTCACGGGGAAGTGCACACAGGACAGCTTGTGAGGGTCACAGAAGCAGCCCAGGGACCCGTAAGTCGTGAGAGACCCGGAGCCGCAGCCCAGCCCAGCCCTGGGTCGTCTGTAAAGGGCAGGTGACCTCAGAGCACCCAGCTAGCGCCTGGATCAGTGATGCTATGGGTCCTCCCTAGGTCTGTCCTGGTTCTAATTGGGTCACCACCTGAGTGGGCAGATAATCTCCCAGGTGCTTATTTATAGCACACTCCTGCGCCCTGCCCCACCCCCAAGATCCTGACTCAGTAGGCTGGGGACGGGGCTGAATCTGAAATTTGACAAGTCTGTGGAACAGCTGAAAAACCTAGTCTAGACTTCCCCAAAGTGAACTGACGGTGCCCAGAATTGCACAATAAATTTTGCACAACACATGACCAGCCGAGGCCCATCAGTCACCGTGCTAACAGGCACGCAAGCTCTGGCCGCAGGCAGGGTCCAGACGCTGTGTCCACAGGCCCCAGAACATTCTACACATCCCTCAGCCTAAGGCACGTGGGATGGAGCTGCAGGTCCATGGTTCTGAACAGACGCGCTGGATCGCAGGCGGCCTTGGTCATCTCTCAGAACAACAGAATCTGGTCCAGTTTGAGATCAGGGTGAAGGCTCTTTAGGTGTTAATAGTTAATCTAAGCAAACTGATGGCTTATGGCTGGTAACAAACTCATAACAGACATACGTATCCTCTGACTGACTGTGCAACCTCCCCAGCATCTTCAGCTAGAAGACGGGGCGACGGCACCATTCACACCCGAGCCTGACCCACCAGGGTCCCTGCTGCTGCGGCCCAGACAAGGGCGGGGAGGGCGTCCCCTCCCAGTTAGATGTACGCAAAGCCCCAGCCTCACCCCTACCCCCTTACTACAGTGGGTTCTTCGAGAGAACGAGGTGCTTTTTCCAGTCATGAAACACGCTGAGGCAGCCAACTCGGGACAAGCCAGCCACCTTACACCCCGAGGCCCCCGCCCTGACACCCAGCCCCCGGCTCCAGGCACCAGGCCCGTCTTCCAGGCTGCCGCCTGCTCCCCGGGCTCCCCTTCTCCTCCACTGTGCTCCGGGCCCCCACTGCCCACCCCCCACCAACGGCCAGCTCTCTGAGAGCACAGACCACAGCCACCACGTGGTGGGAACCTGGGGCCCGGGGAGGAGACAGCACCCCTTCCCGCGCAGCCGTGGCCCCGCGTCAGGTGCGTGGGGAGAAGGGCACGCCTGAAATGGAGTGAGCCTGAAGGCAAACACGGGCGACCCGCCGGGCCTGCACCCAGGACACACCCCGACGACCAGCCTGCATGCCCTGGGCGAGACCCGACACCCGGCCCTGCCCAGTGGACACACCTGGACGCCTGGCCCCTACCGAGTGAACAGACCCCATCCACCCCACCGCCAGTGGACAGACCCCCCCCCCGTGGACAGACCCCCATCCACCCCATCCCCAGTGGACAGACCCCAACGTCCGGCCCCGCCCAGTGGACAGACCCCGCCCCCAGTGGACAGAGCCCAGCATCGGGCGGCTTACCCGCGGGGATGATGCCGATGCGGAGTGGGCTGGGTACCAGCGTGGCCCGCGGCTGGTTCTGGTCCACACCGGCGTCCCTCTGCGTCCTGCCCACCAGGCCATGCAGGACCTCGCTGAACATGCCGTCTCCGCCCACACACACGATGCTGCCGGCGGAACAGGGGGCGGACTCAAAACCCGACGCTGGCTCCCAGCTCCCCCAGGGTCCAGCCAGGGCCCTCCCACCTGCCTGTGCTGCTGGGCCAGCCGGCCCCCACCCACCCACTTTGCTCCTGCTCCCACGCCAGATGGCGTTAGACCCCCTGTGTCTACGGAGGGGAGCCTTCGGACCTGCTGGAGCCACAGGCTGGGCTCTGAGAGGCCGGGAAGGGCCGGGCCTGGGGGACCAAGTGAAGGTGGGGCTGGAACCAGGCCTCAAAGGACGCCCCTGCCCTCCAGCCCCGCAGCTGAAAGGCAAGCGGGCAAGACCCACACAGGCCCCTCTTCCCCTGCCAGCCCCTGACCAAGGCCCCCAGGAGCTCGGACCCTCTGGCAGGTGACACACGGCTCCCTCCCAGGCCCTCCCCCACCACGGCCCACTCCCGCCGTGTGACCCTGGACCTGCTGACCCTCAAGCTGCCTGACGTCCCCAGGGCCACAGTTGCCCACTGGGGACCCGAGAGCCTTCTCGGGGCCCTGGGACCCGGAGCAGTGACACTCAGGACGCCAAGCACCAGCAGAGACGGTGCTGACGGCCCTGGTCACATAGCTGGAGAGACAGGGACCAGGGTCGGACAGACGCTGGCCACCGGGGGCCCTGAGCCTTCTTGTGACCGGACTGGCCGGGCCCTCAGCCCAACTGACTCACGCCCCACCCTACCCCCGCCCCCCGTTTGGCTGCATGGACTTCGAAACCTGCGTCAGCCCATCTCACTGCTGGGTGACGCTTGGTGAGGATCTGGTCATGGGGACTAGCTGATTCTCCCCCAGACGTCCTGGAGAGCATCCCCCTGTCCCGTGCCCTCTGCCAGCGTCCAGCCGCTCCTGCCCGGGACCTATAAGCCCTGGCGGCCTCCAGGGTCCAATACCACCTCCTTGCTATTCGCCACGTGGGTCTCAACCAACACTCCTGCGCCC
This sequence comes from Cervus canadensis, assembly GCF_019320065.1. Lineage (NCBI taxonomy): Eukaryota > Metazoa > Chordata > Mammalia > Artiodactyla > Cervidae > Cervus > Cervus canadensis. The sequence continues at coordinate 3,061,391 of NC_057406.1, read as the reverse complement.
ATAGGGGTGCAGCGTGTGAGCTTCCCGTCTCCTCACCACCTTTCCCCGCTCTCTGCTCATCCACCAGGCCCTGGCCACGTGCCAGCCCTGTGCTGGGCACGGGGACAGCTGTGCCCGAGGCAGAGGAGGCCGGTCTGCAGGAGCTGACCAGTGGACAGGGACAGCAGAGACGCAGACTCCGGCCGGGGCCGGCCCCTCCTGCTGTGGGACACAGGGACCAGCCCTGCACCCCTGCGCCATCGCAGCCGGAAACGCACACCCGGGTCCCGACCGAGGAAGCCTCGGGCCCCAAACCAAGGGATGGGCAGCAGTTACTGGCCGGTTCTCCACAGTCGGCCCCACCAGGAAGGCCGAGGACCCGCGCGGGGTTACAGGAGGCCGGAGAGACACGGCCCTGCGTCTGAAGGCCACGCCTGCCGCAGGGCTTTTCTGCTTTAGGGAACTAACGGGGCGCGGGCAGGACTGGGTCAGGACAGCACACGGGTTACGGTGTGGGCTGACACAGTCTGTGTCAGGGCCCACCTCCTGGGCAGTGATGCCCGCATTGTAGCTCTGAAGGACATCCTCGATTCTAGGGCATACACACACAGATTTAAGGACAAGAGGGGATCACCTTCAAATGAAAAGATTTCTGTATGAGGCAGTGAGACAGAAGGGAAACCAAACTTCCACGGCGGTCCTCTGAGGAACAGAGGAACGCAGGGTCCTCTGCACATTCCGGCTTTGCCCAGGTTGCAGGGGAAGCAAGTTTTCTTCCAGAGGGAGGGAGGGAGCAGGGAGGGTGCAAGAGGGAGGGGGGGAACGGGCCGGTGAGGACGGACTGAGAGCAGCGGTGGGACGCTCACTCACCCGTCGTACTTGTCTATGCTGAGCTCATACAGGCTCTCCCTGGCGTGGTTGGCACGTTCAGTTACTGCGGGAGAAACAACATGGGGTTGTAGCATTTACACGCAAGTCTGAGAATCCGTTTAAAGTGAAGGCGGGTTAAACCACTTTAAAATGAGGTCCTGTAAAATCCTCAGGTGGGTTGGCTGTAAGGAATCCTCCTTAGTCTTCCCCAAATCCCCTTCACATCGAGGGATGGAGCCGGCCTCGGGGAGCACGACCTCCCAGAATACACTCCGCGGGTAAGACGTCCGGTTATTGGCACTTAATTGCCAACCAATAACGATTGTGGGGGGAAGAGGTTACATTTTTTATTTCATAGTTTCCCCTTAGCAGCCAGAAGACTTTGTAAATTTTAGAATGCCAAATGTAGAAAATGTCAATCCGCAGTCTGTTTACTCAATATAATTTTTAAAACTCTCTTGTGCACACGATTTTGTGTCCTTTCTCCCCCAGCGTCTTATCACAACCCCCTTTTTATCATTAACGTTTCCTTGTAAAGACCATTTTAAAGAACTACAAACTATTCCTCCAGATTCACCACAATGTTATCCATGTTTCTTGTTTGGGTCATCAGCAGTTTCCAGTGTTTCGCTTTTATAAAAATGAGGCAACAGACGTTTGCATACCTCTCTCTCTGCACAGCTGATGGTTTCCCCTTGGAAAGTTAAAAAAACCCGAAGACTCTTGACCCGCACTGCCGAGGGGCCCTTTAATAAGTTTATACAAAACCTCTGAGGCTCTGAACAAGAGGCACTGTCTCCTAACAGCCTCCCGGCATCGAGAACTTGCTCTGAAACTCAGCGCCACAAGTGTGGCATCGCACGTGTTTCTTAAAATGCCACTCATCGGAGAAACGATTTCTAACTGCTTGCATCTCCTGCAAGAACTTTCTGTCTGTGGTCTTTGTCCTTTTCCCTTGTAGTGTTTTTCTTGAGGGATTTATATGCTAACCGTTTGCTGGAACAGTCTACGCTCTTTACTTTGCATTCTTCTCATTCTGGCATGCCAAAACCCAGACATTCTATTTTGTTGAAAGACTCTTAGACAGGGAATTCCCTGGCGGTCCAGTGGTTAAGACTCTGCACTTCCACAGCCAAGGGTCAAGATTCAAGCTCAGGGAACTGAGATCCCACGAGCGGCATGGTATAGCCACACACACACAAAGTCTCATCCAGCGAAAACCTTCCCTGGATCGTTCCCAGTCTCACTTCTGCACACCGCGCAGAGACCTCATGCCTTACCGATGATGTCAGTGGTGATGGAGGCCAGTGTGAACAGCGGGGCCACCTTCTTCTCGTAGATCCTCTTGCCCTGTCCTTTCCCTCCGAGCGGGTTGATGAACACCAGTAAGTGCTTCGGTCTCGATGCTGCAGAACAACAGCAGCGTGTAAGTCACAGTGAGGGGACGCGTTCGGACTCGTCCAGAGGTCCAGCTGGACGAGCAGCGGACCGAGCGCCCGCGGTCTGAGACTCGGGGGCAGGTCAGGACACACTGGTCAGACGGCGGGTAGTAGACACTCGTCCCGTCGAGCAGAATTAGAGGGTGAAATGCAGAGACCAAGTCCCGCCGCCCAGATGTGAAGCCAAAGACGTGCTTTTTCCAAGCCAGGAAGCCACTCTGAAGCTGCTACGTGGGAAATGCTGTCTTCTAATACATTAAAATTCACTTTTTAGATCTAGATGCCAAATTAATTTTAAATGATAGAAAATCAACCTAAACACATGCTTTCTTTTCGGTGGTTGAAGTTTGTACTGAGTTTTTGAGGCTGTGTATTAAGACTATACCCACAACAGATTAGCAAAATAGCATATAAAGGGTGATAAACAGTAAGCTCCTACTGCATGGCCCAGGGGAACCATATTCAGTATTGTGTTATAAACCATAATGGAAAAGAATCTGAAGGAAAATATACGTACACACACACACACACACATAACTAAGTCACTGAGCTGTATAACAGAAATGAACACAACATTGTAAATCAACTTTGTAAATCAAATGCTTTTGAACTGTGGTGTTGGAGAAGACTCTTGAGAGTCCCTGGGACTGCAAGGAGATCCAACCAGTCCATCCTAAAGGAGATCAGTCCTGGGTCTTCACTGGAGGGACTGATGTTGAAGCTGAAACTCCAGTACTCTGGCCACCTGATGGGAAGAGCTGACTCACTGGAAAAGACCCTGATTGCAGGCAGGGGGAGAAGAGGACGACAGAGGATGAGCTGGTTGGATGGCATCACCGACTTAATGGACATGGGTTTGGGTGGACTCTGGGAGTTGGTGATGGACACGGAGGCCTGGCGTGCTGTGGTTCATGGGGTCGCAGAGTCGGACACGACTGAGTGACTGAACTGAACTAAACTGTAAATCAACTATTCTTCAATTCAAAAAATATATATACTCAAACAACATGGGTGTTCCAGGTACAAAACGAGCTGACACCTACTGTTTTTTGAGTGGGACAGACGGACCCTCATTACCCAGCAGTAATTCACAGCTCAGACACCCCCACGTGGACACAGCTGCGCCCCCCGGGCACCCGGTTTAGTCCTCTGTCCACCTTGAGCTCAGGTCTCACCACCCCACTTCCCAGGAGAAGAAACCCAGGCCCACACCAAGGGGCCTGCCCCAGCCTGGCGTCCATAAGTGAAGGAGCCGGCGCCCGGGGGCCAGGCTGCGGGCACCCCCCCTGCGCGGTCCTCTAACCAGCAGAGTGTTCAGCAGTCACAGCGTCTCGCCACGCCCGCCTCTGCGCTGAGCGCAAGCAGGCACGTACTCAGCGCCTCCAGCAGCTCCCGCAGGGTCTGCAGCCACAGGTGGTACAGCCGCTCCTCCGGGCACCAGAACGTCACCTGCGCCCACCTCCAGCGGCGCCGCCGGGCCCTCCGCACGCGGTGCACTGCGCGGAGAACACAGGCGTGAGCGCGGCCCCGCACGCGACCCCGGGCCACACCCGGCTCCCCCACGCGCCCCTGTCCTGACTGGTTCGTCCCTCCAGCGTATGTGAGGAAAGAGATCCTACCCCTCAGTTCTTTTAACCCTTGTGAAAAAAAAATAATAAAGAAATAAAAAAGATGAACAAGACATTAAAAATAGAGCTTGGATGTGCACAACTGGTCCACTTTGCTCTACAGCAGAGATGAACACAGGCTGTAAACCACTGTACCTCAATAAAAAATAAAAAAAACCGGAGCTTGGAAAAATGACATAAGGACCTTTCTATAAAGATAAACCAAGGACACAGTGAGTCCGGGAAGCGAATGACAAGGAAGTTCTCTTTCACGTGAGCTGCCTGGAGCTGCGAGGACTTTCGGGCACGTCACCTGTGAACGCGTACGGCTTTTCCATTTTCTGCCATTTTCCGCTGGTGTACTGCTTCCCGTTAACGTCCGTCTCCTCAACGGTGATGATCTCGGAAACAGGCACAGAGCAGGCATCTGCAAAGATACCAGGTCACAGGACTCACCTGGACGGCAGGAGAGCGGCTCCACGGCGCTGGGGCGCCCTGCATTCAATTCAGCAGGCGCCGCAAAGGCAGAGGACAAGCTCCGTGTCATCTTAAGCCTCAGCGCTAAATAAGGCTGGGACCCCAGTCCATGCCATCTGAAGACGGGGTGTTTCGTCCACAGGGACCGAAGTGGGCTGCGACTTCTGAGGCCGGCTCCCGTGCCGAACCCGGGGAAAGGTGCTCATGCCCCAGCACCTGTGGTTCAGTCTGCTCAGAAATGAAGTGGGAAGGCGGCCCGGGACAGACCAGGACCGCAGTGTGCAGTGGGTCAGGGCCACACCAAGCTGGGGACAGCAGGGGGCTCGGGGTCCAACCACCCACTCGGGTGCAGGAGGAGGAAGGGGGCACCTGGGTGGGCGGGGGAGGACAGCACGGAACACCCTCGACTGGAGACCCAGTCGTCACCACGGGCCTCAGGTAAGGACGCAAACACAGCCGTGGGAAGTGCGAGGTGACAGCCTATAACCCAACACGGGGCCCAGAAAGACCTCGCCAAGGACAGGACCTGGAAGCAGGGCGGCTGCAGGTCAAGCCCCCAGCAAGAACAGGCTACGTCCCCCAAGCCCGCCGGCGAAGCAGGTCCCCGTCCACCTGCACGCAGAGGCACATGGCGACTCCTCGCGGCCCTGGGCTGGCTCAGAGACCCGCAAGAGCTAAATGAAAGGACGGCACTGGGACACTTGGGATGACCTTGCATCACCTGTGGCCTAGTGGCCTAAGGAAATCAAGTTACAAGAACCAGCTCAGACGCTTCGAAGTTCCGAGAGCGGGGTGTCCCCAGGGTCAGAGGTGCTGGGGTGGGGCAGGAAACGGACACTCTTGCAGAAGAGCTGGAAGCTAGCTGGGCAGACCCGACCCAGTAGAGCCTCCACCCAGGGCCTCCCTCCCAGGCTCTAACTCTCCGAAGCTGTGACCACTCTTGTACCCCCTGCTCCCGAGGGTTATCTGCCCCCGGCCTGCCAGCGGTCAGACCAGAGGAGGCTGGGAGGGGGCTGCCCGGGAGAGAAGGTGGGGCAGGGGCATCTGGGGGTGGAGCCTCGCAGAGGGCCTGAGACTGAGGTGCTTTCACTGGGGTGGGGTGGGGGGCTCTAACACCCCAACAGGGAAAAATTCCAGGCTGACTCTCGCCATCTTCTGCTACACTCAGCTCACCCACAGCTTTATCTGCTGCTTGGGTGAGAAGAAAAACAACACCACGTCAGCAGGATACAATCTTTTACACGTGCACCGCTTGTACATGTTAACAGACGCGGTGACAAACAGAACTATTTTCTCTAAAAAGGGATAGAGATCATGCGGATCTGAAAAAAAAACAAAAAAAAACCCCACTATCTACATCTTGCTTGATCGAGGAAGGACAAGCCCAGAATCCAGGATCCGGATAGAGGCCGTCCTGGGTGAGCCTGTGCTGGGGGCTGCTGTTATTGTTAAGGCGCTAGGTTATGTCCAGCTCTTTGTGACCCCAAGGACTGGATCCCACCGGATGCCTCTGTCCGTGGGACTTCCCAGGCAGGAATACTGCAGTGGGCTGCCATTTCCTTCTCCAGGGGATCTTCCCGACCCAGGGATGGAACCCACATCTGCTGCTGTGGCAGGCGAATTCTTTATCACTGAGCCACCTGGGAAGCGTGGCTGGCAGGGCGGCAATCAAAAAGCAGGACTTGGTGAGTGACGGGCTTGGAACAGAGGCCGGTCCCACCCGGCTCCCTCGGCCCCTCCGTCTGCTGGGCCGAGAGTTCGGCCCGAACCTCCCGATGACACGTGGGCCGGCAGCGGAAACCGGCAGGGGCTGTGGAAGCCACCTGGTCGGGGCGAGGAGGGAGGGGTCTGGCACAGACGGCAGGTCCCTTCCCGCCTCACTCGCCTGCTGCCCCGGGGCCTCGGAGCCTGCTGCGTGTCGCTTCATGTTTGCAGGTCCGTGTCACACCCTCGTCTTCAAAACCGTCCTCTCCACTGAGGGGGCCTCGAGAGCCTGGGAGAGGTCGGTCCTAAGTCATGCATGGCTGGCGGGATGACCCGCTCAGAGCCTGTCACTTGTCTCCGGTGCTGCTGGCTGCATGTGGCTCCAAGAATCAGTCACGGGCACGGTCAGGGAAAGTGGCACGTGGTCCCCGGGTCATCCTGCCTGCGCCGGCGCGGAGGCGCCTCCGGCCTCAGCAGTGCCCGTCGTGTGGACACACACGTGGGAATGGCCGCTCACGCCTAGAGACAGACCCGGGCGGCACACCCGCAGAGAGCTGATGGTGGGAACTGGGGACACTTTCCTTTTCTGCACTTACTAGCATTTCTCTCCCCTGGCTTGCATTCCGCATAATCCTGCACTGCATACAAGATTAGATAAAAAGTCCAAAGTCTTCCGTGAAAGGGTAAGTGACACAAGGCGCTGGAGTTGCTTTCAGACCAGACGGAACCAAATCGAGGCCGGCACCAGACTCGCTGGGTGGACAAAGGGCCCGGCGCCCACGCTGGCCGCTGCGCCTTCCCCAAGCAGCGCCCCCCACCCCACCGGGGCGGCATCCACGCCCAGATGGCGCTCCCCGAGCTGTTCCTACTGCAGCAGGAGGCACCCTCGTGGTCACTGGCCGGCTGTGCCCTGCCGCAGGATCACTGGCCGAGGCTCCTGGGCGTCCCCTCTCCTTTTATAAAGTCACAACCCAATGTCCCCTTTCAAACAAACTTCTGAACAGAAGGTTCTGGAATGGACGCTTGATTCCCTGGGCGCCTCCCTGGCCCAGGGCTCCCCCGCCCCCACCCCAGCACCTCTTCGTGGTGGGGCCGTCCGTCACTGGAGGGTTTCAGCAGCACCCCTGGGGTCCGGCCACTCACGCCGCCCCCTGCCCACCGCCCCGGTTCTGCCAGAGGTCGGCCAGCGTCTCCCACTGCCTCCAGGGCTGGTGGGCTTAGAGACCCTTCTCCAAACATGAAGCAGGGAGCAAGCTGAGGCTCCAAGCCCAGTGCCAACACCTGCTCTGATCAAACAAGGATTTTTTTAACTCTGGATAATCGCCGCCCCCTCCCCCCCCCCCCCAACACACACACCTACAGCAGAAGTCAAAGATTTTCAACCACAGTTCAGCCAAGTCAAGCAGCCTTGTTGGGACGGCAGTCTTACTGGCAGCCTTTCTAAAACCTCTGCTGGACTAAATCACTAAAGCAAAGTGACATTCTCAGGGTGATTTTTTTAATTTCCTGAGATGAAGAAAAAGACTCCGCCTGTGGCAACGGCCACCCCGGGGACAAACAGTGCAGGGGGCGCCCGCGACTGGGTCAGGCAGACGGAGACTGCCCCCTACCACGAGCCAGTCCTCTGTCCTCTCGGGGACCGAGCCGGGGGAGGAGGGCCAGGGCTCCCTCCACCTCCTTTCACGCTTGGATAAGACCACTCAAGAGGCAGAAGACCCCCAAGGCTACCCAACCCAGGCAGGAGCCCCCTGCTCAGCTCTAGGCTCTGGGAGCTCGGATTCAGTGACCTCCCAGGCTGGCAGGAGATGCAGGAGATGTGAGTTTGATCCCTGGGTCAGGAAGATCCCCTGGAGGAGGAAATGGCAACCCATTCCAGTACTCTTGCCCGGGAAATTCCATGGACAGAGGGGCCTGGTGGGCCACAGTCCACAGGGTCGCAAAGAGGTGGACACGACAGAAGCGACTCAGCAAGCGTGCAGGCTGGCAGTGCCCACATCGGGTCACAGCCCTGCCACTGTGAGACCCCGGGGCTCGAGGGACAGAGGACCTCACCAGGCCGTCCTGCTGGGTGCGCAGTGAGCCAAGCTTGGCGGCAGAGAGAGGCTTTCCTCCCGAGGCAGCTGCGCTCCAGGACAGCATGAAGAGCAAGCCTCAGGCACGCCTCCCCGAAGGCCAGGGGCTGGGGTCCCCGGGGGACAGAGCCGCAGGGCCTCCAGGGTGCGGGGAGCGTGGGGGAAAGTCCATCACTGTGCACTGGGTAACCGGGCGCCGGCCTCCACTGGGTCAGAAACGGAGGCGCTCTGCTCCCCCGAGGGCAGAGTGTTTGGCCCTGTGATGATAATAGGTCGCTGAGCGTACAGCCACTGTGGGAGACAGTATGGAGCTTCCTTAAAAATTAGGAATAAAGCCACCATATGACCCAGCAATCCCACTCCTAGGCATATACCCTGAGGAAACCAAAATTGAAAAAGACACATGTATCCCACTGTTCACGGCAGCACTATTTACTATAGCTACAACCTGGAAGCAACCTAGATGCCCAACGACAGATGAATGGATAAAGAAGTTGTGGTACATACACACAATGGAATATTACTCAGCCACAAAAAAGAACGCATTTGAGTCAGTTTCTGATGAGGTGGCTGAACCTAGAACCTATTATAGAGAGTGAAGTGAGTCAGAAAGAGAAATACCGCATTCTAATGCATATATATGGAATCTAGAAAAATGGTACTGAAGAATTTATTTACAGGGCAACAGTGGAAAAACAGACATAGAGAATAGACTTATGGACGTGGGGAGAGGGGAGGAGAGGGTGGGATGTATGCAGAGAGCAACACGGGCACTTACATCACCGTATGTCAAATAGACAGCCAACGGGAACTGGCTGTACGGCTCAGGAAACTCCAACAGGGGCTCTGTATCAGCCTAGAGGGTGGGGTGGGGAGGGGGCTGCAGAAGGGAGGGGATGTATGTATACCTGAGGCTGATTCACGTTGAGGTGTGAGAGAAAACAGCAGAAGTCTGTAAAGCAATCATCCTTCAATAAAATAAAAGTCTCTGAGCGGACCCTCGCGCGGGCCCAGCTGAACAGTCAGAGGTCCTGTCTCGTCTCAGCCGAGGCGCTGGGACCAGACACGGCTGACGCCAAGCCTCCGGGAGACACCCGGGCACACGTTGTGCTGTTTACGCTCTGCGCTGCCCGGAGGATGTGCGGTCGTGAAACCACCTTAATCATGGAGGCAGGTGCAGCGGATCCAACTCAAACCCCCGTGTCACCCCGACACCCCCGCCTGTCCGATGGCACAGACGTCCCTCCCGCTCGGCCCCCGGCCCCGTGGGAGCTCCCTCCCGACTCTGCGCGTGTCTGCGTGTGCGTGCATCTGTGTGGTGTGTGCCCGTGTGCCGTGCAGCTGAGGAGTCACGGACCGACGAACACCCTCTGCCACGGCTCGCTCCAGGCAGAGCCGTCCCCCGGGTCCTACAGGACACACGGGCCTTCAGCTGCACCCCCAGCTCTGACCCGCCCTGCCAAACTCTTGCCCCGGCCCCCGACCTGGGCTCCCCGCACACCCTCGTGAGCCAGCCGTGGCGGAGCCAGCCACAGAACCACCGCGGAAACCAACGCACAGCAAGAGGGCTTGGACGCAACCGCCGCGAAAATATTCTCCTGTCGTCTCAAACCCATGGCTTCCCAAGAACTCCCTGCCACAGCTCGGAACTCACAAGTCTCCAGAGTTTAAAACCACAGGCAGCAAGGTTCCTGGGCTTCCCCGGTGGCTCAGAGAGTAAAGCGTCTGCCTGCAGTGCAGGAGACCCGGGTTCGATCCCGGGGTCGGTAAGATCCCCTGGAGGAGGAAATGGCAGCCCACTCCAGTGTTCTTGCCTGGAGAATCCCGTGGACAGAGGAGCCTGCGGGCTGCAGTCCATGGGGTGGCAAAGAGTCGGACACGACTGGGTGACTAGCAACGCTAGCAAGGTCCCTACTGGACAGGTACTTTACCATCGTGCTTGGGGGGGACACTTTGACCCAATGCCACAAGGCAGCCCCTGACACTGGTACTTGGAAAGGATGCTCGCGATCTGAGGGACAGTCCGCAAGGCTGTGAGAACTTTTGTTCCGTCACAGCCTGAAGGGCCTTGAACATTTAAGAGAGAAAGTCTCGGGTGAGCTAACAGAACGCACTCTGTGCCATCTCCCAGATGCCCAGCGGGCAGCGCCGGACGTGCTCAGACACGCCTTCACCTGGTCTTCCTGCGTGGGCAGTGGGCTCTGCTGGTGCACACCGCGGGGACGCTGAAGACATCCACCCTGAGTGTCCTCTGTCCTCATCCCAGTGTGGCTTCACTTCTCCCGGTCTTAAGAAGACTCAATGTGGAATCCAACAGAAGCAAACTGTTTAACTACTCTCTACAGACATTACAGATTTTGAGAAACAGCTCTTTAGGCAACTTGGTCATAAAACAAAGAACTATAGAGCTACTGTTTATTAAGGATAAGACCATCTTTCCACGGAACAGCATGTACTACCTCCGTGATAAAAGTGTTTAGAAAGAAAACAGCTGGACGTGCAGAAAGAACCATTTGTGTCCCAAGAGTAAACGTGAGTGATGCGGTCACGACTCATCACCCGCTGGAGGACGCAGGGCAGGAGCGGACGACAAGCCCAGCAGACAGAACCACCACTCGCTCACCGGAGGTGCTTCTCCCTGCCGCCCTCCTGCCCTGGGGGGTTAAACTGCACGTGGCCCAGTGCTGAAGTTTAGGATTTGTGTGATTGAAGTGCAGCTTAGGATCGCATTTTTTAAGTTTAAAATGGAAATCTTCAGTGGTATCAACTTTTGCAATGCTGTAAAAACTAAGCAAATTCAAAATAAAAGAAGACAAAGAAGAGGCAGCTTTTTCATAAAATTGGAAAAAAACTCTCGTTTGAATACATCTTTGATTTTTTTTTTCTACATTATTAAACCTCTTGAAAACCTAATGTCCAGCTACGACCCTCATTTTGGTCATTTTTGTTCATTGACGATGAATTCTACAACTTATCTAATACACTACAAATCACAAGAGAAGTAAAGGATGAATTTATAAGGCTTTACTGGAATGTACAATCACAAAGAACTTGCTTGGATGTTAAGTAAGTGTGCTCTGGCCACACTCTCACAGGGGACCTCTGCTGTCCCTCAGCCAAGCCACTGGTCCCCACCCTTGCTACCCGCCCCCCACACACACCGGATACACACACATCACACCTGGACACACAGACACACACCCAGATGCACACACACCACATACACACTGAAGCAAGGCGTCCCCTCACCCACAGCCATGCCCCCCGACTGCAGCATGCGGGACTGGCAACCAAGTGTGGACGTGAACATCCACAGAGCCACTCAGAAGTCGGTAAAGAAAAAGACTTTAAAAAAATAACAATAATCAAGCAGCCACGTACAGCAAACGGTTGGGATATCTTTAATATTAAGTTGAAGGACGTAAGCTTTCATTTACAAGACCATCCTTATCAATAGTATATCAGGGTAGGTAATTTTGTTAGGTTTTGCACCTTGCATAAAATCATGCGTGTGTGCTAAGTCGCTTCAGTCATGTCCGACTCCTTGTGACCCCACGGACTGCAGCCCGCCAGGCTCCTCTGTCCATGGGATTTTCCAGGCAAGAAGACTGGAGTGGGTTGCCATGTCCTCCTCCAGGGGATCTTCCCGACTCAGGGATTGAACCCAGGTCGCCTGCGTTGGCAGGCTGACTCTTTCCCACTGGGCCCCCTGGGAAGCCTGCATAAAGTCACGCTGTGAGTGATTTTCATTTCTCCAGGAACGCGGCTCAGTGACCGACGCCTGGCGACTCAGAGACTGAGATCCGCCCCCAGTTCTTCACTTTCAGGTCCTTCGGCCAAACTTGAAGGTGCCTCTCTCTGCGCCTTTCAGTCCAGCATTAATTTTTCTTCTAATAACAAAGCAATCTATTTCTTAGGGCCATTAGTACAAGCCATTAGCAAATATTATCATTGTTAACAACTCTATAAACACTCTTCTCCTGTAACACAGTCCTTTCCAGAAATGGACCGAAATTTTGTAACCAAACCTGGGCTGGAAGCCTCACGGCTTCTGCCGACAAGAGACTCGGTTCTCTGGCCTCCCTTCCCCGTCCCCAGGGAGTGTGACCTCGCTGGTGTGACAGGTGGTCACCCTCCCTCGTGGGTGGGGGCCGAGGGGCCGCGCGTTCCAGAGGCACCACGGACGAGGCAGGGGGAGAGGCTGCCCAGGAGAGGCTCCCGGGGCGGCTGCAACGCCAGTCTCGGCTCCGTCCTGCCCTTCCCAGCGCTGGCCGTGACCCGCGGACACTGGGGGCTTCAGAGCTGCGACCTGGAGCAGAAACGTCCCCACCATCTGAGGGTCGCTTCTCTTACAAGGTCCCGGCTGGCCGGGCGCGCAGCCGCCCACCCCACAGCGCACACCCACCCGGACGGCGGTGGGCGGGGGCCAGGTTGCCTCCGGGCCCAGCATCGGGCTCAGGTGGCCCAGCCACCCCCCAGGGCTTTTCTGCATCAGCGCCCGCGTCAGGACGGGACCGGGCCTTTCAGGAAACGCTGCTGCCGCACCTGCTCGGGACAGGCTTCTCTGTGGGTCCCCGGGCCGTGGGTTCCAGGGACAGGCTGCAACGACCCTTGCCCGGCAGACCTCACCCCTGCGGAGCTGCGTTTGCACACACAGGACGCGGCCGGTCCCCAACTCCACCTGCATAGCCCTGCGCTCCTCCGAGCACAGGCCACCCCGGGGAAGCGCCCCAGCCTAGTGGTCGGGGACTGAGAGCTTGGGGGCCTGCACAGCACCCCCTGGCCGCTGAGGCGCAACCCCTGACTCCTGCGCCAAGATCCCTGCTCTCCCCACCCCCGCCAGGGGAGGCAGTGGGGGCCGCTGAGAGGATCCCCAGAACCTGTGTCCTCGCAGGGGGCACACCCCAGCATCTCAGGGTCCAGGCTCTAGAAGAGCCCCCATCTGGCTCCGACTGCCGTCTCGGAAATGGGGCAACTCGAGGACAGCTCCCTTACTGCGGCCAAGATCGCCCGCGTGAGGCGGCAACCAGCACGGCAGGTTCGAGAGCGCCGGCATCAGCGGGACTAGCCCAAGACTCCAGGGCCGCCTGCGGCCACCCTCTCCCCGCTGACTGGGACCAAGAGGTCTGGGCAAGACGGGAGGCAGACAGTTAACTGAGGAGCCCAAAGCAGACAGCAGCAGGCCGGCTGGCCGGAGCGGCGACCCCGCAGAAGGAGCGGCCCTCACAGGCCCTTCCCTTTGCCTCCATCCCTTTGTCTCCACCTCTATCTCAAACCTCTGGGGTTTCCCTGGTGGCTCAGCTGGTAAAGAATCCGCCTGCAATGCGGGAGACCTGGGTTCGATCCCTGGGTTGGGAAGATCCCCTGGAGAAGGGAACGGCTCCCCACGCCAGTATTCTGGCCTGGAGAGTTCCATGGACTGTACAGTCCTTGGGGTCATGACTGAGCGACTTTCACTTTCACTTCCACCTCTGCTCCAAGGGCAGCCTGAGGTCTGGAACTGCACGCTGGATGTGTGTGTGCTAAGTCGCTTCAGCGTGTCCCACTCTGTGACCCCCTGGACTGTAGCCGGCCAGGCTCCTCTGTCCATGGGCTTCTCCAGGCAGGAACACTGGAGCAGGCTGCCGTGCCCCCCTCCAGGGGATCCTCTCACGTCTACTGCACCTGCAGGCGGGTTCTTTACCACGAGCGCCACCTGGGCAACCCAAGCCTGCTGGATGCAGAGAAAGAAAGCCCGCCCCTCCGTCCAGAGGAGCCAGAGCGCTGCCGGCAGGGCTGGGAGGGCGTCCTGGCTCTGTGGTGGATGGACACGTGCCGGCTCCCTCTCGGCCTTCGCGAGCTGAACACGTGGGCCGTGCAGAGGGGCCTTGGGAGCTGAACTGCCGAGTCTGTCAGCTCCTGGTGCCAGCCTCACCCGAGTGACCAACACCAGGGAGGCCTTAAGAGCTGGACTGATGTGGAAGCCCCCTCCCACCCCCTGCCATCTGTGTACAACCAGGCTGAGCACCCGCCTAAGAAAAGAAAATCCTCCAGGGGACTCACAACGTAATATCAAAAACACCCAGCCTGCAAAATTAACCAGCACTCCAAGAACTGGGCGACCCTGAGAGGCCCGGGGGAAAGCCAGGCGGCAGACGCCCCACCCCGGGATGCCCCAGGCATCTGAGCGTCAGACACAAACTTCAGTGTGGTCGTTAGAGCCAGGCCCCGTGAGGCGCTGCTCTGAACGCTCCTAAAGTGAACGGAAGGGCAGAAGTTCCCGGGACAAAGAGAGGCGACCGGAAGGAACCAAATGGAAAACTTAGAACTGGAAGGACAACATGTGAAATGAAACAGCCACCAGCTGAGATCAGGAGTGGAGCGGCTGTGGCAGAGCAAAGTCAGCGAAGCCCCACAGCTCAGCAGGAATAACCCGCTCTGAGTAACGGGGAGGAAAAATGTTTTAAAGACAGCGCAGGGGCCTCTGCTCTGAGATGAAGGGCGAGACTGCTCCTCCCTGGAGTCCCATGTGACAGCATGCCGGGAGACTCTGGAGGGCGGGCGGAAGGAGGAAGCTGACTGGGGCCCTCAGGGGCAGGAAAGACGGCGGAGAGTTCTCTGGGTTTCTTCCTGCCTCACGTTACCTCAGATTTGAAGACTTCAGCAACTGGAAATGCCAACGGGTACAAACAAAAACCTCCAACCAAGGTCGCTCTCGCTGGCCAAAGGACCAGGAGCGGGAGAGCCCAGTGAGACGAGAAGCTTCTGGACAAGAGCTGCCCTCCTCCAGCAAACACCCAGAAAACCTGGCCCCCCCACCCCCGCCTGCAAAGTCTAGACCTCTACCCCCCGGGTGGGAGGAGGCACCTGACACTCCCCCCAGGGTGGCGTGAGGGAAACCAGCACTTTCATCCCAGCCAGCGGCTGGCGAGCCTCACACCCCACAGGGCTCAGAGGACTTCGGCCTCCTCCCAGCCCGAGTGGGGGGCCCCTCACCTTCCTCGCTGGGCTGGTGTCAGGGGACCAAGGGGAGTCAGAACTTGCACCACCACCAACCTCCAGCAGCCCTCCATGGAGCAGTCACGGGGCATCCCTACCCTGCCAGCCAGGAGGTCTCAATGGAGGCCAAGTGGGGGTTCACCCTGCAGCAATGGGGAGCACCCCCCTTGGCTGCTGATGAGGTCGAGGGAAACCTGGAATTCTTCCCCGATCTGGCAGTAACTAGTACCCCTCCTCCCTGACGGCACAGTGTCAGAGAAAGTCAGCTAAAAGAGGAAAGTTAAATAAGATCCAAATTTTCATACGTAAGACAGAAATGTCCAGGCTTCAATCGAAAATCAATCACCATGCCAGGAACCAGGAAGATCTCAAAATGAGAGGGAAAAAAGACAATTGCTTGATGCCACAACTGACATGACAAAGATGTTGGGATTATCTGACAAGGATTTTAAAGCTGCCATGATGAAAATGCTTCACAAACGACTACACACTTAAATGAAGACATATAAAGACTCAGTGAAGAAAAAAGTCTCAGCAAAGAAATAGACGATTACAAAGAAGAACCAAATGAAAATTTTAGAACTGAAAAAATACAATAACCAAAACAGAAAACAAATGGGTGGACTCAACAATAGCATGGAGACAGAGGAAAATCAGTGAACTAACTGGAAGATGCGACAAGAGAAATTACTCAAATTGAGCAACAGAGGAAAATAATTAAAAAAAACAAAACACTGAACAGAGCCTCAGGGCCTGTGGAATCACAGCAGAGGATCTAACATGTGTCGCTGGAGCCCAGAAGTAGAGAAGGAGAGGGGATGAAAAAGTGCTCAAAAAATAACGGCTGAAAACTTCCCTAAAGTTTTGACAAAACTTCAAATATCACTAATTCAAAGAAATCCAGTCCAAGACACATCAAAGTCTGGATTCCAAAAATCAAGCACAATGAAAAAAATATTAAAATTAACAGTCAAAGAGAAACACCACCTCACCTACAGGGGAAAGGATTTTGAATGACAGTGGATTTCTCCTCAGAAATCATGGAAGGCAGAAGCAAGCAGCACAATGTTTTTCCAGGGCTGAAAAGAAAAGAATCTTATACCCAGCAAAAATATCCTTTGGGGATTAAAGGAGAAATCAAGACATTCTCAGATGAAGAAAAACTAACAGTCTTATTGCCAGCAGACCTGTCCTAAAAGAACAGATACAAGAAGTAGAAATGATAAAACAAGATTCCCTGAAAGAGAAATGAAAACAGAAGAAAGAATACAGTAAGTAAAGATACGTGAAATCACAACAGTATTTCCTTCTCTTCCTGACTTTCCTAAATTATGTTTGAGGGTTGAAGATACAGCTATAACACTAATGTGGTTCCAAATGCATGTGGAGGAAATAATTAAGACAATTTTACTATAAAATGGGAGAGTAAAGTGATGCCGAGAGAGGGGAGGTTTCTGCACTTCCTCAAACCGGTAAAATGACAAAATCCCTGCTAGACTGGGATGAGACTCATACACACAAACCAACACCGTGGGCCATACACAGAGCTGCACAGAAAAACAGCAAGGACCTTTTACTACCACAAACAGCTGATTTAAAAACAGGTGACGACGTACAGACAAATCAATATGGAAGCCTATAAACAGATTTTTAAGCAATTCGCAGGAAGGCAGGAAAAAGCAGAGAAATGAAAACTAAAAAACAAAAAATTAAATGGCAGATTTAAGGCCTAATATGTTTACATTTAAAAGACACAGACTGGCCTAGGTGATTGAAAAACATGAGCCAACCCTACGGAGTCTAAAGAAACTCACTTCAAATCTAAGGGTGTGAGCAGGTTGGAAGTAAAAGGACAGAAAAGACGTGCGGAGCAGGTGTGGCCCTGTCACCCCATAAAGTGGACTCTGGAACAAACAGAACAGTCAGACGGAGACGGGCACTACACAACGGAAAGAGCCGATTCAGAACGAAGGCTTGGCCATCCTGAATGTGTACGCGCCAAACGAGGGAGCAGGAAAACGCGGTGATGAATAATGGTTTACAGCAGGGTCGGCAAACTGCAGGCCAAATGCAGCATGCTGCCCCCTTCTGTAAATAAAGGTTGATTGGCACGAAGCCCCGTGCATTCACTCACATGCTGCCTGCAGCAGCTTTTGCACTAACGCAGCAGAACTGAGTGGCTGAGACCCACAAAGCCTGAAGTATTTGCAATCTGGCTTTTTTTTTTTTTTTAATTATTTATCCACCGATCTGATCTCTGGCTGTGCTGGGTCCTTGCTGACGCAGGGGCTTTCCTCCAGCTGCGGGGTGTGGGTCCCTCACTGTGGAGGCCCCTCCCACTGCGGAGCATGGGCTCAGCGGCGGTGCACATGCGCAGTTGCTCTGCGCTGGTACGATCTTCCCGGACCAGGGATCGAACCTGAGTCTCCTGCACCGGCAGGCGGATTCTTTATCACCGAGCCACTTGGGAAGCTCTGCCATCTGACTTCTTAAGGAAACATCTGCTGACCTACTTTGGAGTAACAAATAAAAGTTAGCCTGGGAATTATCTCAGCGTAATTACGCTATTTATGACCACATTCAGCTGCTCTGAAGCCACCTAATCTGACCATAGCTGAGGCAGGTGCCTAGAGAGACGGAGGGCAGGCAGGACGGCTGTTTTTCTGACAGCTGCTTTTCAAAACCACAAAAGCCTGTATGTCTCTTCCGATAAGTGAGTCATATGCAAATCTGGAAGGAGATTTTTTTTTTCTGAAATAGGTAAACAAGATAGCCGTTTATTTCCTATTCAAATATCCTGAGATTCCTATCTAACTCTGCAGGTTGCTGGTTTAACATAATCTGATATCATCTGAAGTACTTCTGACCTCATCACTGGGCGTAAGTAAGAAGTATCAGGAGACACTGAAGCACAGGGCTACAGGACGTGTGCTGTGAACGGTTTAGGGGATTCTGTAGGATTTGTGGGTTCTACCCAAACCATTCAGCTTCCCAGCCCCTCCCAATGGTTTTAAACTCACTCCTCCAGAGAAAAGTAAAAACGCTTGGACAGCAAGCAGCCACTTCGCCCCCACGCTCTCCACCAGTGGCACAGTCATCCCCCCGCGGCCGGGGCACAGTCCCCAGCTGGCAGCCACTCTCCATGCAGCCAGGGGCGGGCCGGACCCTGCCTCCCTCAGCCAGCCACTCACACGGCGCTCGGTCAGCACCTGCTGTGCACACAGACACGTGAGGCCCTCCGGGAAAACAGGGAGGAGAAACAAGGAAGGGAGTCCTTCCCACGCTGGATTCTGCCCCGAGAGAGCACAGCTGAGATAAGGCAGATAGTCCTACAAAAGAAAACAGGGAAAACCCGTAACACAAAGCAGAAGGAAACAGCTGGCATAGAGGGACAGACAGCTGGACAAACAAACATATCCAAAGAAAGATGAGGGAAGGGCCAGGTGCCAGCAGAGTGGGCCTTGAGCAGAGGTGAGATCTGAACACAGGGGTGGGGGGAGGGCCGGGGGGAGAGGAGGGCTGTCGTGTGGGGACTCCGGTCTGGCTCAGCGGGGGGCCTCAGGAGTCAAGGAGGCTGAAGCCGAGGAGCCCTGAAAGTGCGGCAGGCACAGGCAGCTTGCAAGCTAGTTGGCAAGCTGCCCAGCACGTGAAGGAATCTTCTAGAAGGGCAAGCATCCCAGGAGGGGGTCGGGGGGGAGGGTGCCTAGCCAGGGGCTTTGGGGCTATATTAGACGGGCTTCATGGTGCTTTCCAAACTTCCATCCACTAACCTTGGGGTCACCCATCAGAACGTGCTCGAGGGAGGGGATACAGTGAGCAAGGACGGACAAGGCAAGCCTGGAGGCAGGGCTGCAGGAGGCACCTGAGCCGGCCTGGGGCTTAATGAGAACCACACGGGAGGGGAGCGCGCGGAGCCCCGACACGGCCGGGGCTCACAGACCCGGGAGCCGGCTGGCTGTCTCCTGTGGGCCGTGCCAGAAACTCGGAACCAGGGCTCAGGAGAAACTGGGGCGGAAGGTGAGTTGGGAGGAGAACGCACAGGGCGCTGCGCTCAGGAGGGCGAGATAAGATCCCGAAAGTGAAGCCAGCTCGTGTGCCCAGTCGCTCAGCCGTGCCCGACTCTCTGAGACCCCGTGGACTGTAGCCCACCAGGCTCCTTGGTCCATGGGGACTCTCCAGGCAACAATACCAGAGTGGGTTGCCATGCCCTTCTCCAGGGGATCTTCCTGACCCAGGGGTCTTCTTCATTGCAGGCAGATTCTTTACCATCTGAGCCACCAAGGACGCCCAAGGCCACCTTACCCCGGACCCACCCACATGTTCACAAAACTGCACGCGAAAGGCAGAGAGCAACTAGGTTCTCTAGAAACGTCTGCTGTGCAAAACTCTAGACCAGTCGAGAGGATAAATAAACTAGGTCGGGGACAGAAAGCAAAAAAACCTGCCATCAGTACCTTAACAAACACACAGAAAATAAATCTCCTAAAGTATAAAACACAGTTTCTTAAATACTAGTCTTTTTTCCTTAGGCTAGATGTTCAAAAATGGCAAATTCACCAAATTACATCCTTAAAATGCATGAGTTTCATTGTATGCAAATTACACCTCAATAAAGCTAATGTGAAAAAAATCATGTTTTAAGAGAGTAAACAGTAATACGCACACTTACATAGAGACCAACACCAAATATTATTTAACTCTTGGAGGTTAAGGCTGCGGGTGATTCTTTTCCTGTGTGCTTTTCTGTGTTTTCTGGATTTTATTAAACCAACATGAATTACCTTCATAAGCAGAAAAAAAAATTAGTTTTAAGTATCCGTGGCTTGCCTATGTTTTCATGAGCATGGCGCAGGGGTGTTGGACTGTAAATACAACGGTAACCTGTCTAAGGAGCTTCCCAGCAACCTGGGGCATCCTCGGTGGGAGAGGGAAGCTGCTGGAGGAGGGTAGGCATAGCCCCACCTCCACCCTATGCTGCCAACACACACACACACACACACACACACACACACATGCGTGCACGTCCCAGCCTCAACTCCAAAGGAACGCTTCCAGAGTCTCTCTGAGCGTGTTTTGCGTGGCCCTGGGGTACACTCGGGTACAGTTTCAGCCTGTTTCAGGCTCAGCTAGCCCGAGCCACCGTGAGAAGGCTGGTCCGCGTTTCCTGTTTTCAGTCGGCCCCACTTCCGACTGGGCTGGTGCTGGGGAGCCTCACAGCTTCCTTAAGAGAGCAGCCCTCGCGGGGTCCAGAAGGCGCTGCCTCCCGGTTCTTGGTCCTACCTTTGCTCGGAGCCCCCCACCGAGGAGGAAGCCTGGACCTGGATTAAACCCCGGCTCCCTTGTGTACATGACATACTGTCCATCGCAACCCACTCACAACTCCCGTGTTTTCCCTTCTGGAAACAGGAGCGACTCTGGAGAAGCTGCGCAGGTCAGACGAGGCGGCCGCGCCCGCTGCCCACGGTGGCCCCAGCCCCGGGCCCCCCTCGGTCCTTCTTCTGAGGTGGTCTCAGTCCACTCGGCTTCTGCACAGCCCTCCCCCCTTCCCTCCCCCGCCAGGCCACCATCTACCCCGCACACAGGCACACTTGGGACTGCGGCGGGGCTGGGCACCGCCACTCTGAAACGTCCCCTGGACTGGCTACCGTCTGCCCTCGGCCATGGGGTCACTTGTCTCGGGCCTGGCTCCTCTTGGGGAGCGGTTATGAGGAGCCCCCCGAGCTGCAGCAGCTGACCCAGGGCTTCCAGGGTGGTGGGTGGCACGGGGTGGGGGGAGCAGGGCTCCGATAGCGCCAGCCTCTCCAGGGAGGGGGTACCCATCCCTCACACACCACTCAGGAAAGCTCTGGGTGAACCCATACACGAGGGCCCTCAGGGTTTGCGAGAGGGAAGCAACCACCATTTTAGGAAAGAGGCGGGCCGCTGTGCAAGTGAGGAGCTCGGGAAAGCAAGCTGACCCAAAGTGCACAAAACCCAGAATCTGGGGGCCGGAAACCATAATGACAGCTGGCCGAGGATGCCAACACTGAAGGCCTGGCAACGCGAGTCCCCCACCCAGACGCCCCAGACGGGTGGGGTGCATTCGGTGTCCACGTGGCCGCTGCGGCCTGAAGGAGGCCATGGCACCCGGGCACAGCGGCTGAAATCGGACCCACCACGCTTCACACGCCGGTTCAGCCACTAGCTGGGCCGGTCTCTCACACTCCTGAGGCTCGGCCTCTTCATCCGTAAAATCCATGAGAAGCTGCCCGGCAGGAATGTGCTGTGTGTGAATGTGACATAGGACAGAGCACGCGGCCGCACCAGGAGCCCCGTGGAGTGGCAGCGCTCCATCCCAAGGCAGAGAGATTCACAGGGAAGTTCAAACGCCCTCGGGGCCAGGCCAGGGGAGACCTAGACCTGCTTCGTGGTGCCAGGAGGCTGGGGCTGATGTTCTAGGACGACACTTCCTCCCCAGGGGACAACAGAAAGCTGGAGGAAGGGTGAAGTCTCAGACCGCTGGCCAGAGGAGCGCTCTGTAGACCATGCTTCCGGTGACCCCCAGGCTGCAAAGCAAGAGTCCGAGACCACCTTGACTTTGGCCCCAGCAAACTGGCCGGGTCTGCCCACCCCGCCCCCACCACAGCCATACCACCTCAGGGACGAGAAAGCCCCCACAGATCCAGTGCAGCAGCCCAACTGCCCCCAAGGCATCTAAAGGGCATCCCAAACTCACCATGTCCACTAGAGAATCCAGACCTATCCCGCACCCCCCCAGTTAAAAACTAAACCCCCGCTCATCCTGCAACTCCAGTAAGCAACAACCTGGACCCCCGTTCCGCTGGCCCTTCCCCTCTAAGCGGACAGACCCAGCCCTGCTCAGCGCCCCTCTGCTGGACAAGGCCAGCAGCCTCCCGCCTGCGGGTCCCTGTCCCACCTCTGTCTGCTCCCCGCCAGGCCCACAGGGTGCCTTTCACCAGGTGAAGATGGATAAAGCCCTCCGGGGTCCCCATGTCAGCCCCTGCCACCCAAACAGCCCCGTCCCCCTCCCCACCTCCCGCGGCTCCCCTGCCCTGTGCGGGCCTGCAGGCCAGCCTCTGGCCATGGCCCCTGTGGTCCTGCTGCCTGGACCGTCTCGCCGGGGGGTGCACAGGCCTCTGCAGGGCTCTGGTTCAGTGCCGCCCTGCAGGTGAGGAGTCCCGGGACCCCCTGCCCCACCCCCTTCTCTCACATCCATGGCCTTGTGTCCCCCCCAGAACGCCCCGTCTCTCCCTCTGATGGAAACTGCCCACTGCGATGGGGTGCTGAGCCCAGGCGAGCGTGCTGCCCTGCCCGCCACGACAGGCCCTCCATAAAAACTTGCTGAAGACGAGTCAATGAGATAGAAATACACCCACGCTCTCCAGCCACTGGAAACACACCCACGCTTGCCAGCTGCCCCCCTCTCCACGGTCCCCCGCTCCGGCTGCCTCTTCCAGGGAGGCCTCCCAGCTCTCATTGTCCCACCAGGCCCATCAGGTAACCCCCCTCCTGCCCAGGGTCAACTGACATCTCCTCCATAAGCCGCTGCCAATCCTCCTGCCGGGGCAGCTCGGCAGGGGACCCACTGGCCCCTTCTCCTTGGGGACAGACAGCGCCCTGTTTAGTTAAACCACCGCTTTCCAAAATCAGAGGGCCTCCGCAGGTCGTGTGTCCAGCCTGTTGCAGCAAAATGAACACCCCCCCTCCCCCCTCTCCCTACCCCCAGGGAGCACATCCCAGACTGAAGGTCACTAGCCCTTGCTTCACTGCGGGGACAGGAACTCCGACCCCGCTCTGGATCGGGTTAAACTGACATCGGGCGCGGGCCGCCGGCACCCCCTTGGGGTCCCTCCGTCACCAACCTCACAATGGGTCCGAATGGTGCCCTTCAGAAGCCGGCAGGCGGGTCCCAGAGAGGCGGCCCCGTCCGGGCGACACCTCCCAGGCCGCAGACCTCCCCGGGCCTTCACGACCCCGCGCCTGTCGCCCTCGGGGGTCTCGTCCCCGCCGCCCCCCCTCCCCCCAGCTCTCCCCAGCGCCGGCTCTTTGTCATTGGGTCCTGGCCCTTCCCCGTCTGCCGGCCTCCCCGGGGCCCCTACCCCCCTCCCCAGCCCGGCCGAGCCCGTGGGCCGGCAGCGACACTCACCCGCGCCCGGGTCCCCGGCTCCGGGCCCGGGACTCCGCCACCAGCGCAGCAGCGCCCGCGCGGGGTCCAGGCTCACGGCGCAGCGCTGCTGCTTCACCCAGAGCACGGAGCGCAGCGGCTCCGCCGCCCCCATCGCGCCCGGCGCCCGGGGCGCCGCCTGCTCCGCCGGGCTGGGGGCGCGCGCGGCGCCGAGGGGCGCGGGACCGTTAGCGGCCCCCTGGAGCCGGCCGGGGCGCGGCGGCGGCGGCGGCGGCGCGGAGCGGGCGGGGCGCGGGCGGGCGGGCGGCGCTGCGTCACCCCGTACGCGGAGCGGCCGCGGGCACCGAGGAGGGGCCGCGGGCAGCGCGCGGAGGACGGCGAGGGCGGCCGGACTGAGCGGAGGGCCGGGCTGGCGGCCGGACGCGGAGAGATCGGGGGGCGGCCGAGGGAGGCGGGGCACACCCCGGGGACGAGGAGGGGTCCGGGATCCAGTGGGGGACCCGGCGGCGGGGAGAGGAGGAGGGAGAGGAGGAGGGAGGCGGACGGGGGCGCGAGGTTCCGAGCAGAGGAGCCGAGGAGGGGCCTGCGCGGAGGAGGAGGAAGGCGAAGGTGGCGGGCGGGGTGCGGGTAAAGAGGAGGGGGCGGAGAACAGGGCGGGGGGGCGGGCGATCGAGGACGCCGCTGGGCTGGGGTCGAGGCGCCAGGGGGCCGGCTGAGCTCTGGGGTTTAGCTCTGACCGGGGAGGAGGCGGCTTCCCCTGGCCGCCGACCGTAGGGTCCCCGGGCCAGAGTGACCTGGGGGCGTGGAGCTCAGTAGCGCCTCCCTGGCCGGTCGTGGGGACAGGCAGCGTCCTCCAGGGGCGCGGACAATGCTCCCCGGGCGGTCCTGAGGGTGCGGCGGGAGGGGCCTGGTTTTCGGGTGGGCGTGGACTGACCTGCCCCTCCTCACGCGGCCACCCTGGGCAGCTTGGCCGCCGTCGTCGGGCCGTATCTTGGATCCCCGTCTTCTCCTCTTGGAAATAAACCTGAAGACCTGGCAGGCACCCTCGGGAGGTGTGGACGCTGTTGGCCCCAGCCTGGCAGTGGACACCACCTTCTCTGCTTCTGGGGCCATCATCATGACCACCGGGGGTGCTCCAGGACCCCACCATTCCTAAGGGGGGCAGTTTCAGGCACTGAGGGCTGAGCCGGAAGAGATGGAGCCAGCGTGTGAAGCAGGCAGTCTGAGTCAAAGGGCCCTGCCGGGCTTGCACACCCAGACGGGACAGAGGGCCCCTGAAGAGGCCTGTCCTGGTCACAGATGGCAGAGGCACAGCTCAGAGGCCCGCCAGGGTCCAGCCACCCCTTCCTGCCCACTGGGGTATGTGTCTGGGCTGGGGGCTGCCAAGAGCAGCTCAGGGTCCCATAGCCCAGGTTCTCAAGGTCAGCCATCCTGCACAGGCTGGGGTGCTGGGGAAACCAGTGGAGGGGAGGGACCTGCAGGCCGGCAGGGAGGAGGGCTTCCTGGAGGAGGTCTCCCCCTCAGGGACCTGGGAGGAAGCTGGAGGGGGCTGCTGAGCCCTTCCCTCCCTCCTGAGCAGGCCCAAGGAGAGGGGGGTTCCTGTTCTGAGCCAGAAGGCACCACCCTGGCACCCCCAGACCCTCTTTCTCACCTTCCTGCTCAGCTCCACCGTCCCCTGTCCACATGGGGCCTTCGCTGACCACCCCCTCAGCCCAGCGGGGCTCCAGCCCCGCTCTCAGAGCACATCCCACCCCCTGCCCTGCCCTCAGCTCCTTGAGGACATGGACTTGCCTGGCCCCATGGCGCCAGCCCTGAACACACTGGGGCACGTAATAGGGGTGCCCACGTTTGTCCCGTGAGTGCACCTGTCCCAGACTCATCGCTGAAGAAGCTGCTGCTCAGAGCAGCAGCCTCCCAAGTGACAGGTCTGGCTCCAGAGGCCTGAACCACCTGTGCCTGCTCCCTCCCCGCCTGCCCCCAGCTCTCCTTGGCTGCTCTTGCACACGTCTTCCCTCAGATGGCGGAAGGGCGGGCACGCCGCGTTGTTGCCCATGCCTGGCACCAGGGAGCCACATGTACTGGTCTTATCCTGCCAGCTCCCTGTGACTCACTCCTGCTGGAGCCCAGCCCCCGTTCAGCCTGGGGCAGGGAGTCAGGAGCCAGGACAGGGCAGAGGGCGGGGGAGGGTTCTAGCCCCTCCCTTGGGCACGCGGTACCTGATCTCCCAGCCCGGTAGGGCCCTAGGCAGCAAGGCCTGTCCTGCCCCCTCCCTCCCACGGCTCTGAAAACGTGGATATGAAACTTCTCTGGAAATCTTGCGCCAGCACCGGGGGTGGTGGTATCGCAGCGCTGCCCTGAAGTGTAATCAGGAGATCAACCCTGAATATTCATTGGAAGGACTGATGCTGAAGCTGAAGCTTCAGTACTTCGGACACGTGAGGCGAAGAGCCATTGGAAAAGACCCTGGTGCTGGGAAAGATTGAGGGGAGGAGGAGAAGGGGACGACAGAGGATGAGATGGTTAGGTGGCATCACCAACTCAATGGATATGAATTTGAGCAAACTCTGGGAGACAGTGGAGGACAGGGAAGCCTGGTGTGCTACAGTCCATGGGGTCGCAGGGGTTGGACATGACTTAATGAATGAACAACAACAAGAACTGTGAAGAGCTATGGCAGGAACCAGCCGGTGGGCAGGGACTCAGAAATGCCAGCCCCGCCATGGGACCTCTGCCTGGGCCTCCCTGGGCTGGGCCCCTTCTGCCCTCTCCAGTCACTCATGTAGGATCCTTGAATGCCATGGGTCAGCTCGTATAGTCCTGCAGCCAAGGGGGCGCCCAGAGAGGACTCAGGTCCCCCTGCCCCCCACCCTCATCTCCTCCGTGGGGGAGGCCCCAGCATAAAGTACAGAACACTGGGGGGGCCCCAAGGGACCGCCTCCCCCTCCCTGGGTAGACCATAGGCCAGGCCAGGGCCTCCTAGTGGCTGCTGTGGGCGGTGTTGTGACTCCTAAAATCCACACGCTGTGGTACTAGCCCCGCAGGACCTCAGAAGGTGTGTGTGGAGGTGATTAAGGTGTAATGTGGCCTGTGGACCCCCATCCAGCGTGACTGGTGGCTTTAGCAGGGGGGAGATCTGGACACTGCCACTGGGTGTGCTGGTGACCAGAGGGTCAAACACAAGAGGCCCCACTTGCAAGTCACCGAGAGAGGCCTCGGAGGAACCAAGCCTGTTGGCACCTTGACCTCGGACTTGTAGGTTCTCTGAACCGGAACTGGGGAAATAAACTTTTATTGTTTAAGCCACCCAGTCTGTGGCATCTTGCAGCCCTGGCAAAGCTCTCCTGGGGCCCTCCACGCCAGGGAGCTGTCCTCCTCAGTTTGGAGAGGGGCCTGGCCAATGCAGGACCCCCATGCTTAAATGGGGGAGAAAGTATAGAAATAAGGTTTCCAGAAGACAGGCTTCCTGGGGTTGAGCTGCATGGGGAGAGGGCTGGGCTGGGGGTCAGGCCCCCTAAGGGCTGTGGGCCTGTGACTCGGCACAGTGCTGGGGGCCGGGAAGAAGGAGGCGGCTTCACCTCCAGAGCCACTGGCAGCCCGCCCCCACCCCTGCTGTGCCCCAGGTCCTGATGTGCCCCTCAGAGCTGGCTGCACAGAGGAATCAGAGGAGCAGACAGCTAGGACCTTCGCACGGCCGGGGCGGCGTGGCCCTCTGCTCAGGAAGTGCCCTCAGCTCCCTGGCTGGCCTACCGGCCGCCTCGCCGCTCACCTGTCCCGTGCGGGGCCCTGGGCGGATGCCCTTCCCACCCGTCTGCCTGGGAAGTCCTGCTGGCGGTCTCCTCCAAGGTGGCTGAATCAGTGGGGAGCTCCGTGGGGGCCTCCTCTGGGCTGCCCGTGCCTGGCCCCTCTCCGCGGCAGCTCTGCCGGGCACACTGTCGCTGGACCGCTGGGTGCGCAGTTGGCTGGTCCTCGGCGGGGCTTCCACAAGCCCTGGCAGCCTGTTGGGCCAGAGGGCAAGGGCTCAGCCCGGCAGCCTGCAGCCCTGGCCCTCCAGGCCCCGCCACCTGCCCTGTCCCGTGTCACCGCTGCCAGCTTGGGCAGCTGCCTGGTGGCCCATCTGCCCTGCAGCCTGCAGCGGCCAGCTTGTCTGGGCTGGACGCCTCTGCCAGCACTGGCCAGTGCCCCCTGGACTGTGCTGTGCCTGCCCAGGTGACCTCACTCGTGGGATGCTTGGTCTCTGAGGCACTGTCTGGGCCCACGAGCGTCCTGGCCGCTGGCTCATTCCCGCCCGAGGCCCACTGAGCCCTGGCCACCAGCGGGGACCTGGCATCATCAGCATCTTCCAGCACCATCCGCTCCATGACCTCTGACCGACTTCCTTGCTGTCCTGGGAGCCCCTGGCCGTGTGGACCGCGACAGCTGCCTGCTTGTCTTCCCAGGCTTCCTCCCCACGAAGTCGGCACCTGACTTGACATCAGAACCCTGCGGGGTGTGGAGGGAACTCCTTCCCCAGCCGCACCTGCTGCCAGCAAGGCCACCTGCCGCCCTCCACCCTGCGCCCTTCGTCCTGGAGGAAGAGCTTCCAACTGCTGTGGGTCAAGGTCGACTGCCTGGAAGAAATGTCCAGGGGAGAGTAAGCTGATAAGTTACAAACATGCACGTCCCTACATTGCTCCTGTGGGGGCTTCCCAGGTGTCACCGGTGGTAAAGAACCCACCAGCCAATGCAGGGGCTGTAAGAGACACAGGTTCAATCCCCGGGTAGAGAAGGTTCCCCTGGAGGAGGGCATGGCAACCCCACTCCAGTACTCTTGCCTGGAGAATCCCATGGACAGAGGAGCCTGGCGGGCTACCGTCCACGGGGTTGCACAGAGCTGAACATGACTGAACGACTTAGCATGCATGCACGCACGTTGCTCTTGTGACACAAGCAACAACCTCTGCAAGTGGGAGTCATCAGCCCCATTTTACACATGGCAAGACTGAGGCCGCAAACTAACCTGGCCTGCTCACATTCTACGGAAAGGTAACCAGCCGGCTGGGAGCCCCAGGGCCACACCGGCATAGGAGACTCTGGAATGTGAGGACAAGGGAACTCCAGGTCAGCCTGTGCCCCCGTGGGTCCCACCCTGGGCACTCCAGGAGGGCCACCCCTGGGGGCACACAGGACCGTCCTGCCTGACCTGCTCTTGTGGGTCCTCATCCGGACTCCCAGAGGGCAGACTGCAGAGGCTGTCTGCCCACCCAGGAAAGCCCTGAGTTTGGGCTGGCGTGGAGGGTGGCTCTCAGGGGTGGTGACCTCAGGGGTGGTGGCCCTTGGGGGTGGTGGTCGAGGGCCGACCTGAGCTGGAAGGGCCGGCTGGGGGTGGGGCTAGCCGAGGATAACTCCACAATGGCCAAGGATCAA
This sequence comes from Cervus canadensis, assembly GCF_019320065.1. NCBI lineage: Eukaryota > Metazoa > Chordata > Mammalia > Artiodactyla > Cervidae > Cervus > Cervus canadensis. The sequence goes on along the minus strand of NC_057406.1, from coordinate 3,032,737 downwards.
GGCCGCTCGCACCCCTGGGTACTGTGGGGAGAAGCATGCCAGGGGAGGGCTCAAAGGCCAGGACGGGGTCCAGTCTGGGCCCCACGGGCCCCCGGCCAGCTCGGGTGAGCCAGCTGGGTCAGGCGCTGACAGGGTGCCTGGCCATGTGTCAGCAGTAGCTCATCTCATCTCCAGGGTGAGCCTGCACTGCAGGGGAGGGGACGGCCTCCGCGGGGTCAGGGCCAGGGTTACCCAGCAGTGAGGGGAGGAACACGGAGTGACACGCAGGGCAGTGGAAGCCCAAAAGGTGCCCTCAGACAACCCGGCCGTCCTGTCAGCAACATCTGGGTTTCTCTGCCAGGGGGACCAGGCCCAGAGGCCCTGAGAGTGGGTCCGCTTTGTCAGAGGTGGGGGTGTGCTGTTTGCGCTGCATAGGCTGTCTTAGAGAAAAGGCCAGATCCCCCCGGGGGGCGGGTCTTGGACTCTGGGGAGATTCCCCCTCCCCATCTCTGCAGCGGGGGGGAAAGCCTGCCGGCTGGCTGGGCTCCTCAGAGGCAGGGTGAGCTCAGTGAGGGCAGTGGGAGGCCTCCCCCAGGTCTGCAGAGGGTCCACTTCTGATTCCCACAGTGTGATCTTGATTCCTGTGTGTGTGCTGGGCGGGGGGCTGCTACAGTGTCCAGCCTTGGGGGGTCGGGGGAGGAGGACCCTGGGAGGTTCCCGGCCAGGTGACATCTATGGCCCAGCATGCAGCCGGGCCGGCAGAGTGGCCTTGATCGGGTGGAGTGGACTGGGGTAGGGAACACCTGCCGTGGCGCCCAGGGCTGCCGGGGACGTGGCGGAGGCGGTGACAGCACAGGGCAGCCGTCCACCGTGATCTTCAGCCTGATCGGGAGAGGCTGGAGAGCGCACCTGGATAGACACTGTATTTGTCTTTTTCTATCCAAGCTCCGTAAAAAGTTAGAGGAAATGCAAAGACATGGGGGAAAGATGATCTGAGTGAGCCACGCAGTAGGGGAGGGCGACGGTGATGTCCATGAACCAGGAGGAGTAGGTGGGTGGGTCTGGGGACAGAAGGCAGGGGATGGGACTGTGTTTGGAGCCTGTGAACCCAGGGGGGGCGGGGGGAAGAGAAAACCTGCTTCAGATAAACCCAGGAAAATGCAAGTAATGCCTTCTGGAGGAAAGACGATCTTAAAGATGAAGAATAAACAAACGTAATCTAAGTTCAGTCCAGGAGTTCTGCAGCACAAGGAATCTACTGTTGAGTCCAAAACAAAACAAACAAGCAAACAAACAAAAAAAGGTGGGGAGAGAAAAAGAATCAGAGACAACACTGAATTGCCAGGGCACCTTAGAGAATGACTGAAGTCAGTGGAACCAAGACAAACCCGGCCAGACACCGCTGAGCAGTGGCAGCTGGCCAGAGGACAGCGTGCGTGGGAGGACACCAAATCAAAGGCGAGCTGGAGAGCTGCACGCTCGCATGCAGCAGAGGCTGGAAAACCAGGGAGGAGGGGGCATGAATGGTGAGCTCAGGGCGCGAGGCTCAGATCAGGGACCGTGGACCACTGTGCTCCACCTCCTTGACAGATGGAGTCACCGAGGCCAGAGACGGGCAGCAACCTCTGAGAAGTCCAGGCAAGCGGCCATCCCACCGATGCAGGCTCACTGGGCCTTACTGTGAGCCAGGCCCCGGCAGGTGCAGGGACCCAACCCAGGAGCAGAGAGTCCGGCAGGGCCTCCTGCACGAGCCTCCCTGTGGGCCCCAGAGAAGGGTCAGGGATGAAGGTCCGAACAGAGTAATGCGTTTCACAACTTGCAGAACAGGCAGGAAGTGCGCCTGCAATGCAGGAGATGCAGAGGATGAGGGTTGAATCTTTGGGAGGAGGAAATGGCCACTCGCTCCAGTAATCTTGCCTAGGAAATCCCTTGGACAGAGGAGGCCGGCAGGCTCCAGTCCACAGGGTCGCGAAGAGCTGGACATGACTGAGACTAATAACAAGAAATGGAGGGAAGTCACAAAGTCCTGCAGTGGCGGCGATGCCCACCTTTATTCACAGCCTGCTCTGTGTTAGTCGGGACCCGGTTCATGGCCTTCCCTGGAGATGAAGGCAATTGTGCCCATTTTACAGATGAGGGGCCTGAGGCTCAGTGGGATGTGAGCGCTGCTTTGTCTGAGCCAAGACATAGGCATGGTCTGTTTCTATAGACAGACTCCCGCATCAGCCGCCAGAGTGCTGTAACATCCGTTTGTGTTAGGGGAGCATCTGAAAAATATCCTCAAGCAACCAAACAAAAAGATACACAAGAACCCTTTAAACTCTTTCTCAGATGCTATGAAATCTCAGAGCTTTGTTTGCGTGGCTGGGGTGAGAGGCAGCTGTCCCCACGAGGGTCATTTTCTTGCCAAGCTGCCATTCAGAGTGAAGGTGATGAGGGACGTGGGCAGACAGTCCAGGTTTAGGGAGATGTCCAAGTCCTGTACAAGTCTTATCCACAGGACTCCTTGCAGGAAACCACTGTGGTTTTAGGAGCTGAGATCCATAATTTCGTCCAGACCCGTCAGAAGGGTCAACACACTTGGGGAGGAGAGGGCATCCAACGAGCCTTTGGACACGTTGCTCTTCCAGCTCCCGCTCAGCGGCCAAAGGGACCCTTTTCAAATGGAAATCCAGTTTTCTTCTGAATTCTGTCTGTCTCCCCTCAGGACCCAGCTGCTTCTCTGCTCTTGACTCCGCTCCTGGTCAGGGGAAGTTACTGGACCTGCGTCGTAAAGGACGAGGCTGTGAGGAGGCGTGAGGGCGGATGGGCAGAGGCTGGGGGTGAACCAGGCGAGGGCCTCGTCTTCATGTTTGTCTCCCTGGTGCCCACACAGCACCTGGCAAACTCTGTGCGTCAACCGCACAGTCGTGTCCGACTCTCTGCCACCCCATGGAGCCCACCAGGCCCCTCTGTCCATGGAATTCTCCAGGCAAGAATACTGGAGCGGGTTGCCATTTCCTTCTCCAGGGGTCCTCTCGACCCGGGGGTAGAACTTGGGTCTCTTGTATCTCCTGCATTGGCAGGTGGACTCTTTGCCACTGAGCCACCTGGGAAGCCCTCGGCAAACTCTCTACTTTTCAAATAAGTATTTGTTGAGTGAATGAAAATGCGAGCACGGGAAAGTCAATGGAGCAATTTCCACTTGAGGCAAATTTGAGTTTAAATCAGGGGTTGTATATAGAAACAGTGACTGGGGCAAACGTTAGGGCGTGGTGGGGACTGAGGCACCAGACTCACCTTCCTGTTGAAAGATGACAGGGACCTTCAGCTCCTGTGAAACAGGGACTATTGCTGTCAGATTGCTGGTGTTTTTGAGAGAAGCCAGAAACACACTTGTGTGTGTGTGTGTGTTTAACCTTATGGTTTTTAAATATTGACTACTAACTTCAATCCAAAATATAAAACCTTTGGCAGGACAAGAAAGCCTGGAGGCTTTCAGAGACCAGCCCATTTGTGACGTCTCACTGAAAACCACAGAAGTGAAACTAGATTTTAAAAGTCATTATTCAACGATAGAGATTGATGAGTACACAGCTGCAGGCAGTAGGTATATATGCCCCCAGTAGCAGAGAGAAAACTGTAAAGGAAAGGTTTCTAGAGAGGCAAGGACAAAATAACATTCAGGAATGTACTACATGCAAACGGATTCAGCCTGGACAAGAGCCAGAGCCCAAGGGAGCCTTGGTGGTCATGCCAGAGGCCCTGGCTCAAAGTCCAGGCTGCCGGGCTCACAGGTGTGGGCAGACACCACGTGGTAGCCAGGGCCCCAGGTGGGAGGGAGAGTCTGGGTTAAGCAGAGCGTGGAGGTAACGTGCTGCCTGCCCTGTGTGTAAGCGAAGGATTGCTGTGACCTTCTAGCCCCCGGCCGCTGCAGCCCTGCCCCCAACACTGAGCGCCCGGAGAGGATTCAGGATGGAGAAAAGGTCGCTAAGATGCAGATCAGTGGTGTGACTTCCCTGAGCCCAGACTCTTACATCTTTCCAATCTTAGTAAAGTGCTCAATTCAAAACCTAAGGTGTCTGGTTTTCTTTAATCAGCATTAATCTGTCGATGTTTGACTACTTGGGTTTTTTGTTTTTCTTTTTGTGCAAAACCTCCTGTATATCCTGGCTCCTTCCTACCTTCTTTGGGACAGTCGCTCAGAACTATCCGAGAGCCTGCCTTCTAGACTCAAGTCCTCAGTGTCTGTGTGTGTGTGCTCAGTTGTTAAGTCAACTCTGTGCGACCCCACAGACTGTAGCCCACCAGGCTCCTCTGTCTGTGGGGTTTCTCAGGCAAGAACACTGGAGTGGGCTGCCATTTCCTCCTCCAGGGGCTCTTCCTGACCCAGGGATTGACCCCACATCTCCTGCATTCTCCTGCATTGGCAGGCAGATTCTTCATCACTGAGTCCACCAGGGAAGCCCCAAATCAGACATCTTAAGAAATTTAGCTCTTCTCTATGTATGGGAAGATGAGGGAGTCTGGGCTCATGGAAATCAGTCCTTAGATACGCATCTTCACTCTGTGGCCAGTGTCCTGGCCAGGATAGTCTTTCTCGTCCTGAATCCCCGCAGGGTGTTCTGTGGGGGAGGGCAGCAGCCCCAGCGGCTGTTGGGTGGATGGCTGCGCATTCTTTATTTACTGAAACGCCTCCTACCCCGCAGGAGTACCCCTACTTCCTCCCCTTTCCTGCCCACACCCTTAGGCAAATACTAGTCTGCTTTCTGTCTCTATGAATTTGCCTATTCTGGATACTCCATATGAATGAAATCACATAATGTATGTGGCCTTGTGTGACTGGCTTCTCTCACCTTCCGTAATGTTTTCAAGATTCATCGTGTGGTAGCCTGTGTCATTCTATTTTATTTTATAAAATAAATTCCACTCTAATTTATAAGCAAATAATACTCCATGGTATGACTAGCCCACATTTTGTTTATTCATCGGTTGATGGACATTTGAGATGTTTCCACTCTTTCACTGGCGGTGAATTGTGGTGCCGTGAGCATTCATGGACAAGTTTTTACGTGAACATGTTGTCACTTCTTTTGGGTACACACCTAGGCGTGGAATCACCGGGTCACACGGTAGCTCTGTGCCCGACTGCTGAGGAGCCCGCCAGACTCTTCCACCGCAGCTGCACCATTTTATCCTCACCAGCAGGGCACAAGGCTTCCACACCCTGCACGTCCTTGTCAACACTTGCTGCCGCCGGCTTTTTTGATTATAGCCATCTGAGAAATGGACTATTTCTTGCCATATCAGTAAACAAAGGACGTCCCAGTCACCAGTGATTGCAGCGCTTCAACATGAGCTGATGGCCTTGAGCAAACTCAGGAAGGAAAGAATACCTGCCATCATGAAAGCCAGTCCCAAAGCAGAGCCCCGAGGAAAGTCAGGGAAAGCCCGGGATACTGGCCCCAGAGAGGCGAGGAATGATGTCAGGGGGCCCAGGCTCTCGCATCTTCCCATATACAGAAGAGCGCTCAGTTCCTTGACTTGGGATACCTGGCTTTCCTTAATTAACCGTCATCTTTTGATGTTCAGGCTACCTGCCCTCTGTTGCAAAGCTTTTATTTAACCTGGGTCCTCGTCTCGTCTCCTCAGAGCTGTTCTCTCAGGGTCACTTGAGACGCTGCCTCCTGAACCTGAAGTTCTAAAGATTCCCACCAAATAGAGCATAACTCTCAATTTTAGGGCTGTGAACATTATTACAGTCAACACATTCCAGTGGGTATGAAGGACTATCTCCTTGGGGGTCAGGCTGGCTTTATCAGTAATAAAGCTGACAGTTTCATCTGTTTGACTTCTGAGTCTTGTCTCTCATGTGGTTCGGAATGTGAGAAGGATGTTATCAACCAGCTCCTAAATCCCATCACGGCCTCCGTGCCCCCTTGGGTTCAAGAGAGACCCCCTCCTTGGGGGCTGCTGTCCCCAGTGTAGGCTCCTGCCTCGGCACCCGAAAATGGGGCGTCCACTCATGCCTTTTTCTTCTCATCTTGGATGAACTCCTCCCAGGCAGGAATGCAGTCCAATTGCCCAATTGCTTGGGCAATAAAATCCCTGGGCTTTCCAGTGCCGTGATTGATTGGTGACATCTGCCATTGTCCACGGCAGGGGAAGAGTGCCGTGATTGATTGGTGATGTCTGCCATTGTCCACGGCAGGGGACAGGGCAGCAGCACACACGTGGGAGGTGCGGTGAGTCAGAGTCCCAGGAAGCTCAGCTCCAGAGTCTGACGCTGGGATCTGTAGAAAGGCTTTCACAAAATCAGATTGAGACTGGTCTTGTCTGAGGCAGACGCTTTAACCTCTGAGCCTGCTAGGAAGCTGCAATTAAAAAATGGAAAATACCAAGTGTTGGTTGGGCTATGGAGAAATTGGAACTCCGTACACTGTTGCTGGGGATATAAATTGGGGCGGCCACTGTTGAAAACAGGTTGACTGTTCCTCAACAAGTTAAACATAGAGGAACACATGATTTCCACATGATTCAGCAATTATTTGAAAGCAGGAACTAGGGACTTTCCTGGTGGTCCAGCAGTTAAGACTCCATGCTCCCAATGCAGAGGGCCTGGGTTTGATATCTGGTCAGGGAACTGGTCAAACCAGTCAATCTTAAGTAAATCAACCCTGAATATTCACTGGAAGGACTGATGCTGAAGCTGAAGCTCCAGTACTTTGGACACGGGATGCGAAGAACTGACTCATTGGCAAAGACCCTGCCTGATGCTGGGAAAGATTGAGGGCAGGAGGAGAAGGGGACGACAGAGGATGAAATGGTTGGATAGTATCACTGACTCAGTGGACATGAATTTGAGCAAACTCCAGGAGATACTGGAGGACAGAGGATCCTGGCGTGCTGCAGTCCATGGGATTGCAAAGAGTTGGACACGACTCAGCAACTGAACAACAGTAATAAGAAGGAACTAGATCCCACACGCCGTGACTAAGAGCCAGCATGCTACAACTAAAAGATTCTGTGTGCTGCAATTAAGGAGCTGGCCCAGCCAAATGAATAAATACTTTAAAAAAGGAAAGTAGGGACTCAGACAGATACTTGTACACTCATGTTCAGAGCAGCACTAATCACAGTAGCCAAAAGGTGGAAATAACCCAAGAGCACATCAGTAGGTAAACGGATACACAGAATGTGGCATATCCATGAAATGGAATACCACTCAGCCATAAAAAGAATGAAATACTGATACAACGTGGATGTACTTTGAAAGCATGCTAGGTGAAAAAAAGCCAGACACAAAAGACAGCATATTATGTGACCCACTGACATGAAATGTCCAGAAAAGGCAAATCCAGGGAAACAGAAATAGATCAGTGGTTGACGGGGGCTGAGGAAGGGAGGATGGGGAGTCATTGCTGCTGGGTTCAGGGTTTCTTTGGGGGAAAATGTTCTGGGACTAGATAGAGGTGAGAGTTGCCCAACGTTGTGAATGTCCCAAATGTCACTGAATTGTACACTATTTTTTTTTTTTGGCCGCGTTGTGTGGCATGTGGGATCTCAGTTCCCTGACCCGGGGTTGAACCTTGCCCCCTCCTTTGGGAGTATGAAGCCTTAACCATTGGACCGCCAGGGAAGTCCCAGAATCGTATACTCCTAAATGGTTAAAATGGTGAATGTTACGCTACGCATGCTTGACCACAATTAGAGCTGATTCCTCCTATAGCTGTCCATACAGGAGAGTAGGCTGTCCCCAGGGTGCCAGCAGACGTGGAGACAGGTGGATTCAGGTCAAGGTGGTCAAAAGACAGAAGTGACAGACACGGTGATTGATGGGCTGTGGGGGCGGGGACAGAGAGCAAAGGCTCTGGGCTGACCGCGCCCTGTGTCGGGGTGGCCGGGCGCCTGTCCCGTGGGTGGGCAGACGCAGGAGGAGCAGTCTGGACACGGCGACCCCCGTGGGGCCCCGGCAGGCAGTGGTGTGCGTGGGTCTGGGCTGGAGGTCTCGGCCAGACTCCTCAGTGAACAGATGGGAGTGGATCCGGCCCAAGCAAGAGAGTGGTGCCAGGAGTAGGATTGGGGACAATCCTAGGGTACCCCGACTGCACCCCGCCTTGCAGCAGGTGCCCCTTCCCCTCTCGGAAGGCTCCCTGCTGGGTGAGGACTTGTGTGGTCACTGAGCACATTTTAGGGGGGCTTTGGAGAGGAGCCCCTGAAGGAAACTGAGATGGCCTGACCAGAGGGTGGAGGGGAGGGGAGCCCGCAGAGGGTGGACTGGCCTCTGGAGCCCCAGCGCCACCTGCCTGCTCTGACACTTTGCACACAGGTGTCTCCAGGGTGATGAGCGTGAAGCGGCCGGAAGCTCAGGGTTCAGATCTGCCCCTCTGCCCCGGAGGAGCTAGGAAGCCTGGGCGGGCTTCTGCACTTTGGCACTGACGCTAAACAGGTCATTCTGGGTCATTCTCCGCGGTGGGGCCGCCCTGTGCACTGTAGTACGTTCAGCATCTCTGGCTTCTACCCGCCAGAGGCCGGGAGCGGCCCCAGGTGTGACAATCAAAGATGTCCACATTGCTAAATGTCACCTCCGCAGAGAGCACTGCCTTAGACAAAGCACTTCTCTCGGGGCTTTGGTTTCCCCTCTGCAGATGCAGCCCTAAAGCCCATCTCCTGGGATGCAGTGAGGTTCAGACAATTCCATAACCAGAGCAGGTGGCACATCGTAAGGACTCTAGGTCGGTAAGACAGTAAGAGGAGTGTGAAGCGTCAGGCCCGGCGCGGGAACCCAGCAGGTGTCACTTTGAGCGGGGTTGGCGAGGCCCTGGGTTTGGGAGGCTGGCTTCAGGGCAGGCGATGAGGACCCCAAGGCGGCCCTGGGAGAAACCTTCAGGAACCTCTTCTGAACATCATCGCTGCTGACGCCTGTGCCTTGGGCCATCACACACTCAGGAGGCCCCAGCCTGGCTCCGCAGCAAGCCTCGGGGAGCGCCCGCCTGGGGTCTGCTGTGAGCGGCTGGCCCCAGCCATGAGCTGTGAGGCTGAGAGGAGTGGGCTTCATGACTTCCAGGGGCCCCCTGCCTGTCTCTACTCTGAGCAGCCCAATCTCAGCTCATCCAGGAACTTGCCCCACAGAGCAGGCTCCCAGGATCCTCTGTTCCTGGGGACCCACCCCACCCCCCCACCCCCTGGCTGGCCTGCGATGCCCTGGTTTTGGCCCTTGAAGCCCCAGGTCCCGGCGAATTTCTCCTTCCTGGGCAGGTGGCCACCTTGGCAGTCCCAGTCCAGGTACGTGCAGCCAGGCCCTGGGCTGCCGAGCTCGCCAGCTGGGATCCCTGCAGGCGGCACGGTCGGGTTACCTCATTAGGGCCGGAGCAGAAATAGAAACGGCAGCGCCAATTAGCAGCTGCTCGTGCAGCCGGGGCCAGCAAATCCATGGCCGCCTCCCTGAGGACGGACGCTGGAGGGTCATGGAAAATTCCACACGCAGTCTTCCTCCCCTGGAGGGTGGGGCTGTGAAGACGCCCCGTCCCTGGGAACGCTCCCGCTTCACCTCTTGCCTGTCCACAGGCCCGGGAAGGGGAGAGCCTGTCAGGGCAGGGGAGGCGGGACCCCAGAGACCCTGCTTCCATCAGTGGGGGGCAGAGTGGGGGGGATTTTGACGTTCGTTCACACTCTCCGGGTGAGACTGCTGGGGGAGATGAGGTGAGCCCTGCCTCTCCCTGTCCCGTCCAGAATCTGGGGTCCGGGCTCTGCACACGCCCTGTACCTGGGCCCGGGGGACCCCCTGCTCACTGCCCTGCCCTAGAGGCTGGCTGAGGAGCAGATGCCCGGACGGGGCCTGGCACACAGCCGGCACCAGGTCACTGCTGCCGGGAGCCAGTTTCTGCCTTTCCAACTGTCTCCAGCCTCGTAGCCTCATAGGGACCCATGGCAGCTGGTGTGGGCAGACATCCCTGCTAGAGGCTGAGGACCTGCTCTGATCCAAGCTGCTCTGCTGGCCGGCTGGGGACCTGGGGCCATTGCCATGTCTCTCCGGCCCGCGGTCCTCTGCCCGTCCTCCCCCGCTGCTCCTCCAGAGTGCAGGAGGGGCAGCAGAGACAGCTCGAGCTGGGCCGTCAGAGATGCTGGGGGGAATCCAGCTCAGACTGAGCAGTGGCGCTGGTTACTGGGCCTCCAGTCGCCCATCCACAAGGTGGGGGTGCAGAGTGAGGACTCTGAGGCGCCCCCACCCCCGGGCTCTGACAGTCCGAGGCTCCCCGGCGTCAGGCCCACTGTCTGCCATCACCTCTGTCCTCTGTGCTCCGTGACTCCCCTGGGCGGGGCGTGTGGGGGAGCGCTGAGGCCAGGGCCACAGGGCTTGCTTTGTCTCCGCCTTGCACTTCTGCAGAAGGAAACCCACCCCTTCACTACCCTCTTCCTCTTCCAACAAGGAAACAGGCTGAAGCTGGTACGACCACACGTCACAGCGTGAATTCAGATCCACAGGAAGACGTGTAAAGGAGGGGCCTTTCTGGGGGGCCCCTCTCCCACGGGGGTGAGTGGCCTGCAAGTCTGGGCGAGCTGATTTCCGCCCCCATCACAACTGCCAGCCCCCACCCGCCACCAAGCCCCACCGCCCAGGCGGGGCAGGAATTCCCGGAGAGCCTGGCCTGGTCGAGGACAGTCTGATTGCAGTTGAGAAGCGAGGGCTTCAGGGTTGTGTAAACTGACTTCTCTGGTGTTCACAGAGCACCTCCCAAGTGCTAGAGCCCAGGTCCCCAAACTGATCAGAATCCTGACTTTCGGGGATGCCTGTGTCTCATCAAGGCAATTTCTCACATGTTGCTTCCTTTGATCTGTACAGGAACCTGTGGGTCGTCCTGCCCATTTTACAGATGGGGAAGGGGAGGTCCAGAGAGGGACTGGGGCATGGCCAGGTGACACAGGTTTGGCCGCACAGGGTGACTCGGGGGTGCCCAGGAGATGAGGGGAGAGGAGCGAGGGGAGCTCTGGGCTCCTGGTGTTCTGCACGGCAGGGTCCCTTCAAGGGCCCGGGACATGGGCTGGGGAGGCAGGCGCCGCCTCCGTGGGTGGTTAACGTGCGGAAGCTCGGATTCCTCTCCTCCCAGTTTCTGAATGCTTGGATTCCTCCTCCGTTCTGTGGGTGCGGTGACTCAGACCCGTCTGGGCTCCCACAGGCCATGGGCTGGACGCCTGGCTGGGGGACTCTGGGTGTGGCTGAGGCAGGCAGCCGTGGAGGAGCGTCTGGGGTCAGTGGCTGACAGCGGTCACCGAGGAAATGAGGAAGCAGGGGAGTGGGCCGGGCAGGGGAGGGCCACACTCCACCAGGCTCCGCGGTGCTGGCCTTGGCTGAAAGCCCAGGGCAGCGAGGCTGGGATGCTGGGATGCTGGGCGAGTGAACCAGGTGTGAACCAGGACCCAGCAGGACGCCTCCCGCTGTTCCCAGCCCTCCTTCCCTCCACCCCCACTCCGCCCCCTGAGCCTTCCCCCTCTTCCCTCCGGCTCCCTCCCTCTCCCCTTGATAGAAGAGCCCAGGGAGATGCGCAGGGTGGTGATTATGACCCCATTTTACAGATGGGGAAGGTGAGGCCAGAGAGGGCTGGGACTTGTTCAGGCATCGCCCTGTGCCACCGCCACCGCCTGCCCCAGCTGAGAAGCTTCTCCTAGACTCCATGCTGAGAATGATAAACTCTGCGGTCTGATCTGGGAGCAAGAGCTCCGCGTTCGAGCAGATCCTGCCACTGCCAAGATCCACGCCAGTCGAGCTGGGGTGAGGGTCCAGAAAGAGATGACAGGGTTCCAAGCCTTATGCAGCCTACCCGGGACGGGGGTCCTACCAAAAAGCCCCCGAGACCCCTTAGCAGAGTGACGCGGGAGGAGACGCCCGCCTCACAAACCCACAAATTCGAGCCCAGGGCGCACAGAGGAGGCTCTGCAGGCAGCCCGCAGGCAGCACCTGGGGCCCCCGGGAGCTGCCAGGCTCACCAGGTGAGAGGGAGCCTGGCCTCGTGGACTCTGGCCGGAGTCCCCTCTCTGTCCGCCTTCTCGGGCCTGGGCTCCGTCCGGGTTGGCCACCGCCCCCCACGCACGGCCTGATGCTCAAGGCCAGGGCAGGAGTGTGTCCAGTCTTGGGCTCAGGGGCACAGAGCAGGCCACTGGACCTGGGGGTGCCTGGAGGGCTTTGGCGAGGGCCCCGGGATGCCGTCCAGGTGTCTCACTTCAAACACAGGTGCCTTCCTGTTGACCAGGCTGCACCCCAAGCAGCCTCCCGGGCTTGTTGATTCCGCCCCGCCTCATGCCCCGCCTGCCCGGTGGCCCGAATCTTTGCTTCACTCTGCGCCATCTAGAGATGGCTGGAAGGTGCTGCATGGAGGAGACGGGCCTCCAGCAGAAGCTCCATGCAACCCGGGTCTGGGAAGCACGTGTGGGCTGGGGGCCCTGGTGGAGCGGGGTGGGGAGGGGGAGGGTGTGGAAACAGGAGAGAGGGGAAGGACCCAGCCCTCTCCGCTCCGCTCCTCTCCGCTCCCCGGGATTTCTGCACCGAGGCCACCCTGGGCTGGCCCCTGGGCTCCTCTCCTCCAGCCCAGGTCCAGTCTGCCCTGGGCCATGCGGTGAAGGAGGGGCTGAAGTGGGCATAAGGCCCTTGGAGGGTGCCCTCCGGTCACTTCACAGCAGCCGTGCCCCAGGGCCGCCTTCGGATCCATCACTGGGGAGTCCCTGCCCCAGAAGGGCTGGTCCCCGTCCCCCTGCGATGTCGCAGTGGGAGCTCGCTGGGCAGCCACCGTCCTCCTCTGGAAGAACCAGGTCGTCCGGAAAGCAGGCAGATGACGAGGAATGGCCAGTGCAGACCCCACAACGCATCCCTGGGGACTTGTTGCTCTAACTGCAGAACTGGGCGGATAAAGACCTGATCCTGGGATTTTAATTTTGTTCCCGGTGTCTGGATGTAAGGGACCAAACGACACGCCGGGGGGTGTCCTGCTCCCTGCAAGGGAATATCTCCTGTCTGGCCTCGCACGCAGGTCTCCTGTCCTTCTGCCTCCCCTCCCCCACATACCTGGTCAGATCAAAGTTTCCAGGGTGTAAAGTTCACCCCAACCTTGGAGCCTGGAGGCAAACACATTGGCCACCAGCCTCCCCCAGCTTTCACCTTCTTCTGGGGGCTCCCAGAAGGAGAACCACACAGGCCTTTGCAAACAGCATCGAAGAAAACTCCACAGCCGTCAATTCAAGCAGCAAATGTTCGGAGCAACTGCAAGAGCAAGGCTGGGCTCAGACCCTGCTCGGGGAACGGCGTCCACACTGAGCCTTCTTCGGGGAGATAATGAGGAATCCTGGGTGTGAAAGAACGCTGAACGCTGAAGAACTGATGCTTTTGAACTGTGGTGTTGGAGAAGACTCTTGAGAGTCCCTTGGACTGCAAGGAGATCCAACCAGTCCATCCTAAAGGAGATCAGTCCTGGGTGTTCATTGGAAGGACTGATGCTGAAGCTGAAACTCTGATACTTTGGCCACCTGATGCGAAGAGCTGACTCATTGGAAAAGACCCTGATGCTGGGAAAGATTGAAGGCGGGAGGAGAAGGGGACAACAGAGGGTGAGATGATTGGATGGCATCACCGACTCGTTGGACATGAGTTTGAGTAAACTCTGGGAGTTGGCGATGGACAAGGAGGCCTGACGTGCTGCAGTCATGGGGTCGCAAAGAGTCGGACACGACTGAGCGAGTGAACTGAGCTGGGTGTGAGCTGGAGCACTCCCGTTGGCCATAGAGGACACAGCAGGCAGGAGGTGGATGAGGCATTTTGCAGATTCCTGTTTTGGGCTAGAAAACATGATGTAGAAATAAAGAGCAGTTTATAGCAGGGGTCTTCCTACTTTATTTTCCCTATCAGTTAAAGAAAAAAAAGAACAGAAATCCCAGAATGTGCATGCTGATTTATAAATGCAGGGACCTCTATTAGTTCATATGCTAGGGCTTCCCAGGTGGCACTACTGGTAAAGAACCCGTCTGCCAATGCAGGAGACATAAGAGATGCGGGTTTGATCCCTGGGTTGAGAAGATCCCCTGGAGGAGGAAATGGCAACCCACTCCAGTATTCTTGCCTGGAAAATCCTATGGACAGAGGAGCCTGGAGCGCTACAGTCCAGGAGGCTACAGAGAGTCGGACACGACTGAGCACACACATGATATGTGATGCATGGACCTCTATTAGTTCATATGCTAAATATTAGCAAAATTCAATCTGCTTTTTTTTTTTCAGCTACAAGAGAAACGGACAGGGAAGTTTGGCTGTTTTCTCTCCCACACCCACTGCGTCACCGTGGCTGCGGTTTCCGGGACTAAGTCTGATGTGTCCCAGGCTCTGAGACTGTCCAGGACTGGCGTCACGCTCTCCTCTGAGCGGGGCGGTCGCTGTTCCCAGGGCCGCCGCTGCAGGCGTGGTGGATGTCCGTGCAGCACAGGGGGAGAGCGGGGGCTTTGAGACCTCTGGACCCAGGGTCTTGAAAGCTGTCCTCGCTGTTTTTCTGTCTTTTCACCTGCCGACCCACCCTCCGCACAGCAGAGAAGACGGCCCCCAGCCTTTCTGAGCTCTCGCAGCTTCTGCCATGAGAAAGAGGGCCGTGATCTGCTCCCATCTCAGAGCCGTCCTGGGGAAGGGATACGTCGACCCAGGTCAGGTCAGATGCCCACTGCTGCCCCGCAGGGCTATGGCCAGGGAGCAGGGTCTTAAGAGGACAGGGCAACCCATAGAGACACTTGTGTGTGGGGACAAGGGGTCCCAGGAGAAGGGGGTGCTGGGCAGTCTCAGGGGGCCTTTTCCACTGCCAGAGGGTCATTTCTAAGTCACATATCAGCTCATGTCACTCTCTTTCCTAAAGTCCACTGGTAATTCCTGCTCTTCAACAGCCAAGGCCCCCATGATCTTAGCCTTCTTACTTTGTTTACATCAAAAAAAGTTCTCACCTTCTTTTATGAATGAAAAAAAAAGGAAGACAAACTCTCAGAACTCACAAGAGATTATCTCACGGGGTGGAGGGGACTGCATCCGAGGCAAAAATATCCAAATCCCACTTACATAAAACACACGGAGACCCAGCGAGGTGAGGGAAAGACTCCTACGAGACACAAAGCTTCCCTGAAGCTCATAAAAGCTACGGCTAGGACCAGACAGGAGGGAGTTTTCTTGGCGTAAAGTTGGGTGAGTAATTCACGGCAAGGCGAGCCTCTCTGAAAGATGTTTCTGAGTCTCTTAAAATACAAAATACTTCCAGACAAACAACTCTCTGTGGCCCCTCCGCTCAGCGCAGTCCCTGCAGCATTTTGGGGCCTTCCTGCGGTGGGTGTCGTGCGGTCACCCGCCCCACTCACGCCCCGCTCTGTAATGGTCACGGAGCTTGGGGGCGGCTGGCTGCAAGCCTCGCTCCAGACGTGGGCCCCGTCTGGCCTAAGCCAACCTGAGTGAGGCCACCCGCCTTTACAAAGGGCTTGCTTACAGGAGAGCAGGCACCCGAGTCTCAGCTGGGCGGGGCAGAGCTCTCACTTCCCCGGCTGTGAACGAGGGCGCCAGCTGCCGGCAGCCAAGCTGTGACGATGAGGGAAGTCAGCCCGAGACCCAAGGCTGCCCACAGAGCGGGGACAGGATCCAGGCTGCCGCAGAGAAACGGATCTGCCGCCTGGATTGCATGGGGTCAAAGGCCTTTCTCATACCTGGACTTTTCTAGACACTGAACTGATCAATCCTCTTTAGTGTTTCCATCAGCTGAATTATGTTTTCTTCATCTGGAAGCATCTTAGCTGACTCAGTGACCTTCTAGAATTTTTCTTCTGGGTCTACATGCTAAACTTCTCCCAATAAATGTTATAACCTGCCTCTTACACTTAACAATAAATTGTCAACCTTGTTAAAAAAAATATGAAGATGGATTTTTAGCGGTTGCACTGTTACACTGGTTGTCTCATAATTCATTTAACCCATTTCATTTGGAGCGGGACATTTAGATTGCTTCCAGCTTTTCACCGTTTTCAGTAATTAACAGAGAGCCTGTATATATCTTTACTCGTTTGTCCAGCTATTTCCTTTGGGTAAATCCCTAGAAGAGCACTCAGGGCATCACAGCATGTGTGTACTCACTGGGCTTTCCCTTCATCTCATCAAATTGTGCTTCACCAGTGGGACATCTATTTACACTCCACCAACACCTTGCTTCACCAGTGGGACATCTATTTGCACTCCACCAACACCTCTTCTTGACACTGTTACCAACGTCATCCTTGTCCATCTTTGGTGGCCTATTGATTAGTGGTATTTATTTTTTTATTTAAAAAATTACTAAAAAGTCCTGTTTTCATTTGTTCATTTACCACTTGCATTTCTTCTTTGACTATGTCCTTTGCTGTATATATTTAAAACATATATTTAATTATAAAATCAGACTGTCTCCTCTTGGGGTCTTTCACTTCCTCATTGATAAGATTTAGCACCATGTTAACATGTTTTAACACCGTGTCAGACATGGCATACATTTTGTTCAATTAAAAAATACTGTTAAACAGTGGAGCATATTTAGGTTGTCAAATCCGTTTCGTCAGATGGCCCCTGCCAGAGGTGGATTGGTGGGGCGGGAGGCGCTGAGGTTCCTCCTCTCCCTTGCCAGCCTACCAAGGGTCGCGCTTACTAATGGGCTGGTGTGGCATTTCCAGGGCTCAGGATTGGTTTGGGGGAGGCAGCTGATACACACAGGCCAGCAGAGGTGCCTGTAACCACAGGCACATCATAAAGCAGCTTACCCCTCCTGGAGGAGCGACTGTTTATTCTTCACGGCGATTGCTTACAATTTTGTTACATGAAAGGGAGTTGGTTAGTGGTTTGTTGTTTAGTCCTCAGTGGTGTCTGACTCTTTCCGACTCCATGGACTGTAGCCCGCCAGGCCCCTCCGTCCATGGGATTTTCCAGGCAAGAATACTGGAGTGGGTTGCCATTTCCTCCTCCAGTGGATCTTTCTGATTCAGGGATCAAATTCATGTCTCCTGCAGTTACCTAGTAATCATGTATGGATGTGAGAGTTGGATTATAAAGAAAGCTGAGTGCTGAAGAATTGATGCTTTTGAACCGTGGTGTTGGAGAAGACTCTTGAGAGTCCCTTGGACTGCAAGGAGATCCAACCAGTCCATCCTAAAGGAAATCAGTCCTGGGTGTTCATCGGAGGGACTGATGATGAAGCTGAAACTCCAATATTTGGTCACCTGATGCGAAGAGCTGACTCATTTGAAAAGATCCTGATGCTGGGAAACATTGAGGGCAAGAGGAGAAGGGGACGACAGAGGATGAGATGGTTGGATGGCATCACCGACTCAATGGACATGGGTTTGGGTGGACTCTGGCCGTTGGTGATGGACAGGGAGGCCTGGCATGCTGCAGTTCATGGGGTTGCAAAGAGTCGGACACGACTGAGCGACTCAACTGAACTGTGGTTACCTCATCTCAATTTTGGGGAACAGTTTAAGTTTCGCTTACAATTCTCAGATGAGCAAGCAAGAAGTGACCCAGGTCATGTTAGTCTTGCCTGTCTTGGAAAATAAACTAAATTAAGCTTTGCGTGTGTGACTAAACTTGTTCTGTCTGCTCAGGGCATTTTCAAGTCTGGTCTTTGTGTGTGATCTGCACGCATCTCCCGTGTGTGGGTCTCAGAGTGCCTGATGCATCCACGGGAGACCTGGCACGGCTTTGCACTGGTCTAGGGGTCCCACTTCACAGCCAAGAAGGGGGTGGAAGTGAGCCCAAGGCCACCAGACCCCCGGTCCTACATGTTCCCACTACCCAGGGGCTGCGTCCTGACAGAGAACGAAGTCCTGGGTGCCAGCCTTCGGGATGTGGTGTCCGCTCTGCGTGGAGCTTTGACCCATGAAGGGACCCGGATTCCAGAGTGGGAACGCTTCCAGAGAAAGACACAGGCAGAGTCTCACCGCAATTCAAGCTGCGTCCTCTGCCCCACGTTGTGCCAGAGATGAGCAGGCAAGGAAACAGGTCTCCCCCTGGCCACTGGGGGAGGGAGGGATGCTCCTGTGTGACAGGGGCAGCGAGGACGTGTTTGGCACCTACAGGGACCCCTGGGGTGTCTCTCTGCCTTTAATGCAGGCGGGCAAATGGAACAGCCGCGGCCTGAAAGGGTGCCCTCGGCCACCTTGGCTCCGAATGAAGACTCCAGGATGAGAGTTGGTCGTGCCAGCAGGTGGTGGACCTAGAACAGCAGAGGTGCTTCTGGGGGGAGGCTGGAGTCTACAGCAGGTAACTTGGAGGGACAGGATGAGTGGCTGCCATGGCTTCAGGATCACGTCAATCTTCCTCTTGGAAGCTTTTCCAGAAAAGGGGCCAACTGGAGTCCCGGAGACGTCTTCCTAGATGCTGAACTTCTGTGAGGCTAGCAGATCTGAGAGGTGCAAAGGGCAAGCTGCGGCAGGCTCGAGAGCATCGCGACGCCCAGATTCCCTGAGGACTGGGCTCTCGCTTCCCTCGGTCGGGGGCAGGGTTGGCTGCTGATGGCTGGGAGCTAAGACCCTCCTCGGGGACTGCCCTCGGCAGAAGGCATTTGGGGGCAGCCCCCTCTCAGCAAGCCTCCTCTTGCTCCTTCAATTCAGACATCTCTGGGGGCCATCCTTTGGGGTTGGCCCGGGACTCCACTGCAGCCCCTTCCAGTTCAACTTCTCCCCAACAAGCCACCTGCAGGCAAATATGTCTCACCACCTGCTTGCTGGGGAACCCAACCTTCATCACAGATTTAGCTACCCCCAACCCCCACCTGTTGTGCAGCACCCAGCTTCCTCTGGCTTCAGCAACGATGCTCCCTCGACCTGGAATCTAGCAGGCTCCTTGTGTTTTGTCCCGTCGCACCTACTCAGCCTGAGACGTCAGCCACAGATCTATCAGTGGCCCTGACTCCTCCGGCCTCAGTGAGGCCTCATTGCTGTGTTGTTTACACTTGCCTTCTCCAAGAAAGCGTTTGAGGTGGCTCAGTGAGTGACAGAGTAAGACGTTCGTCATTGTATTTTTATGCTCTATGAAACAATTTATACATGCAAAAAGTCATAAAGAATAAAACAAGCAACCGAACATAGTCCACCTGCCTTAAGAAATGAAGCATAAAACGAGGCGGCTGTAAGTCAGCAGGGTTACACTGCAAGCTCAGTCGTGTCAAACTCTTTGCGACCACATGGACTGTAGCCCACCAGGCTCCTCCGTCCATAGGATTCTCCAGGCAAGAATACTGGAGTGGGTTGCCATTTCCTTCTCAGGGGATCTTCCCAACCCAGGGATCAAACCCATATTTCTTATGTCTCCAGCATTGCAGGGGGGATCTTTACCACTAGCGCCACCTAGGAAGCCCTAGTGAAGTGAGAAGTCGCTCAGTTTGTGACCCATGTATAGTCCTAGGCCAGAATATTGGAGGGGGTAGCCTTTCCCTTCTCCAGGGGATTCTTGCAGCCTAGGGATCAAACCCAGGTCTCACACATTGCAGAGGGATTCTTTACCAGCTGAGCCACAGGGGAAGCCCATAAAACAAGGAAGGCTCTATAAATTCCTCAATGATCAAAGTCCCCACCAACACCCACAGGCAACTACACTTTTAGCATGGTTTTACTTGCAGGAAAAAAAAAAAAGGCAATTAAATGGTATCATACCACATGCATTTTCAACTTTTTTTCCCTCAACATTGCTTGTGAGATCCATTTATGTTGCTATAAGTAATCTTTCATTTTTACTATCATGGAGCATTCTTTGGATAACTATGTATAGTTGATCAGTTTTCCCCCGCAGCAACGTTGTAATGAACAGTCCTGCCTTTGAACACAGGTGAGTCGCTCTAGGGTACACACCTGGCTTGTAGGATACATGCACCTGCAACTACTAGAAATTGCCAAATGTCTGTCCGGAATTATTGAATGAATCTGCGCGCCCACCAGCAGTGAATCAGTGTATTCTGATTTATGTGCTGCTCGTAAATACACATTCTCATTGATTTTGGCATTGACAGATTTTTAAATACTTTGCCATCTGTTAAGTGTGAAATGCTATGTCCCTGGCTTTAACTTTATGTCTGCCTAGACCTCAGAGAGAGGAAGCCTCTTATGTTTGCTGCCGAGACGAACAAAAGCTCACTCGTTCACTCTGCGCTTGTGCAGCTGTCCTGGGTGCTGCCTGCCCGGGTCCCCTTCCTCGCCTCCGCCTTCTCCATTGGGCCTTCTTCCAAATACTCCTCACACATGCATCGCTACCACGGCCCCAGTCTGAACCCGTCTCTGGAGATGACCTCTATCCTGACTTCGGTTTTCAATTACACTGCTCTTGATGCTGATCCACAACTGACCACTGGTCCTGGGACTTTACCACAGCCCATCCTCCCCTGGGTAACCCCGTCTCCTTATCTGGAGATGAACAGGTCCTCTCACCAACTGCTTGGCTGAGGCCTCAGGTCTCAACCTCAAACCCAACGTGTCCTAAGCCAACCATAAACCTGGCCTGCCCTGAGGTCTCCGCTGGTGGCACTAGAAACAGTAATGCTTTGTTCAGACAGTCCTGAAGCCTTCAAGTCAGCCTGTTTCTCCTTGTGCCTTCCTCTCCTAACACGCAGCAGACAGGAAAGCATGAGGTAAGTTATGAGGAGCGGCCAAACCCGAAACGTTCTGTTACACCCAACCAGTCGCTGATTGCTGTGTTCCCCTTCTTAAACGCTAGTATCTTAGTTCTGTTGTGGCCCTGATCATTGATTTGTGCGATAAGCTGTACTGAGTTGGGGAAAATCCCATCGGTAGGGGATTCTGACAAGGAGCTGAGATCTCTGGGGAGGCTCTGGGGCTGGAAGAGATCCCTGGGGCTTTCCTGAGCCCTGCTAGGCGAGGGTCCCGGGGGGCTTTGTCCAGAAAGGGGTCCCTCCACATCCGCAGAGGCTTTATCAGGAGCTCTCTGGAGATTAGCAGAGGCCATGCATGCACAAGACGGGGAATGGGGGGGGGTGTGTGTGGGCGTTCCCAAGGCTCTGCAGCAGAGCGGCCCTGAGGGTCTGTTGACGTTGTCAGCAGCACTGCCTCAGGGAGATGCTATGGCTGTGACAGGAGGGGATCCCTGGAGAGTGCGCATGGTTGTCATCCCTTTAACAAACGTTTAGAGAGGCCTTGCTGCTTAGCTCTAGGGCTTCCCTGGTGTCTCAGAGGTTAAAGCGTCTGCCTGCAATGCGGGAGACCTGGGTTCAATCCCTGGGTCGGGAAGATCCTCTGGAGAAGGAAATGGCAACCCACTCCAGTATTCTTGCCTGGAGAATCCCGTGGACGGAGGAGCCTGGTGGGCTACCAGTCCATGGGGTCGCAAAGAGTCAGACACGACTGAGCGACTTCACTCTCACTTTTCACCGCTTAGATCTAACAGCAGAAGTCTGGCAGGATCTTACAAGCTCTGTGTGAAGGGACATAGAATCAGCATGTGCCCGAAAACTTGCAGGGTGCGGACAAGGGCAGTGGGAAGCCTTGCTACTGCAAGACAGGATAGGAAACTCTGGTGTCACAAGGGATCTGAGAGAGCCACTCTGCTCTGCCGGCCGTGGTGGCCTTTCCTGAGGCACTGGTTGTCACATGATTGAGATAATACACATATAGTACCTAACAATGCCCTCCACACAGCAAGTACTAAATCAAGGTTACTTATCAGTAAGCAAGGAAAATGTCAATCAGAGAACCTAATCAAGAACTGGCAGAGGTCTGCCAAGGGGCTCCCCAAAGCCATGCCACAGCTCCAGTTGGAAATGCCAGTCCTCCACCTCTCAGGCTAGGTCTACAGGCTGATAGAGATACAATGCAAACCACATAGGTGATTTCAAATGCTCTGATAGCCACGTTTTTAAAAAAAAAAGGAAAAAGGAATGTGAAAATAATTTCAGCAATACATTTTATTGAATCAAATACACGCAAAAAAACATTACTTTAACGTGGAACCAACATAAACATTAATATCTTCATTCCTTCTTTTGTACTAAGTCCTGAATACTCATTGGAAGGACTGATGCTGAAGCTGAAACTCCAATACATTGGCCACCTGATGCGAAGAACTGACTCATCTGAAAAGACCCTGATACTGGGAAAGATTGAAGGCAGGAGGAGAAGGGGACGACAGAGGATGAGACGGTTGGATGGCATCACCAACTCAATGGACATGAGTTTGAGCAAGCTCCGGGAGTTGGTGATGGACAGGGAGGCCTGGCGTGGTGCGGTCCATGGGGTCGCAAAGAGTCGGACGCGACTGAACTGAACCGAGTCTCTGAAACCAGAGTGTCTTTCACCTGCCCGTGGTCAGCGCTGAGGTGGGGCATATTCCTGCTTCAGGGGCACCTCTTACTCGGGAAGCCTGGCCCAATCCCCATCCCTCCTCCTCCCTGCCCAGCCTCTCCAGCACCCCAGTCCCTCACTCGCCCCGGCCCCACTCCCACTGACCCTCACAAAGCCCGTCCCCCTCGCCATGACTCTCGCCCACCGGCCATGACTGCAGTTTACACCCACCGGTTTATACCTGCCATGACTGAAGGAGTTAGTCACCCACGGGGTGTTTACCGGTCCCCCTCAAGTGCGCGCGACAGGCACACCCTCGACCACCCCCCGCGGACGGGTGTCTTCGGTCCCCGCGTTGTCTCGCCCTCTGGTGAGGACCACCGCCCGGCGGGACTCTCAGAAGAACCCGGGGCCTCTAGTCGTCGTGACTAACAAGAAGCCCAACTCCAGTGTCTCCAGAGCACCGCCCCCAGGAGGCGCCTTGTAGTGACATCGGCGCCCGCGTCGTGCGTCACGCTCTGCGGGGACGGGGCGGGACTTCCGGGCGTGCGGAGGCACAACTTCCGGAGGGAGGTGGAAGAGCCTCTCCGCTCTACATTTTCGGGGAAACCCGGGGACCGCTGAGGGGGAAGCCAAACGGGGTACAGGAAGGGGCCGCCGCAGAGGGCTGGCCGCCCTTTGGGGTGTCGGGGCCGTGGGTCTGAGCGATGAGGAGGGGCCATGGCCAGCGACGGGGCCAGGAAGCAGTTCTGGAAGCGCGGCAGCAGCAAGGTCCCGGGCAGGTGGGTGTGACGGGGCCCCGGGTCGGGGTCAGGGGTCAGAGGTCAGGGGCGCGTCGGCTCCCCGGGCGCTGCGAGAGGAATCGGGGGTGCGAAGGGGCGATCGGAGCTCCGGGGGGACTGCCCAGGGTGTCCGGGGGCGCGGACCGTGGGGTCTGGGAGGTGGCCGTGGCTGCACGTAGGAGCGGGGCCAGAGGGGAGGGTGTCTATCCTGAGACCGGCAGGCTGACTTCTGCGGAAACTCTTCGGCCGCCAGGGCTGCGCGTAGGAGAGACCTCTCTCCTGGAGCCGCGAGGAGTCGGTGGGACGCTGAAAGTGGCCGGGTGGCTGCCCCCGCAGGGCGGGTGAGCTTCTGCAGGGGGGCGTGGTGGCCTGGACCCACTCGATTGGCCTTCTAGTCTCCTGTGGGTTTTGTTGCTTTTGCCCTGGGCTAGGAAAAGTACTCTGAGGCTCCCTGTGAGTTTCCACCTTCCCAGCTTCCTGGCCTCAAAACCCAACTCCTGTCTTGAGTCAACAGCAGGAAGAAAATTAAAAAAACTTTTTTTTTTTTTTTTTTGAAATAAGTGCCAGCAGTGACCTGGGTGCACCTTGGAAGCTGTACTGCTCCAAAGTCCTCCTGTAATTGATGTGTGGCCCTGCCCAGCCAGGGCCCCAAGGAAAGAGGCAGACATGACTCAGAAAGTACTTAGGAAGAAATCAGCTGCTGCTGAACGTAGATTAGAGAGAAACAAGCTACAGGATTTCTAAACACGGTCCTGTTTGCAAACTAAAAGTCTCAGATACTGAAAATGAAGAATTGTGGTCTTAACTCCAAGTAGAATCATTCAAGAGCACAGTTTATTTTTAAGGCTGCATAATAAGCACTTTGTTTGAGTGATAGAATTATAAACTTTGGAATTCACTGTGTCCAGTCAGAAAGGCTTAATTTCAGAGTGGTCTGGGAGTTAGCAGGAGCTGAGTTACTGTCTGCCCAGAACAGTGATTTTTGGATAGGGGTCACAGAAGTTGGCCAAAGACCCTGTTTTACTGTATAGGATGGTCCTTGAAGAACAGTCAAGAGGTTTCATCACAACCAATGTTAGGGTCCAAGATGATGTGAAAGTTCTGAAATAAGAGAGAGTAGGAGGGCCTAGTGGTGACAGGAACAGATGCTCTAGAGCACTGACTCCAGGGAAAAGGAGCCACGTGGCAGAACAATTTTGTGTGTTGTTTTTAGGTCCTGAGATTTTGGTACCTCCTCAGTCTAAATGGTTTCTGATTCTTAACCACCAACTGAGGCAAGAGAGCAATGGGGCTTCTGTATTAGTTCTAATGGTGAATAAACCTTTGGGTCCATAACTGTGTCTCTTGGCTTTTGTCCTTATCTTGGGTTCAATGGGACTTCCCTGGTGGCTCAGACGGTAAAGCGTCTGCCTACAATGTGGGAGACCCAGGTTCGATCCCTGGGTTGGGAAGATCCCCTGGAGAAGGAAGGGGCAACTCACTCCAGTACTCTTGCCTGGAAAATCCCATGGATGGAGGAGCCTGGTAAGCTACAGTCCATGGGGTCACAAAGAGTCAGACACGACTGAACGACTTCACTTTACTTAACTTTTTTTTTTTAACTTTACTTTACTTTGGGTTCAATAGGGTCCCTCCCAAAATTCAAGTCTTTGGAACCTGTGAGTCTGACCTTGTATTTGCAGATGGAGCTGAGTTCCAGTGAGAAGTGGGGCCATTCTGGGTTAGGGGGAGCTCGAGTCCAGTGACCGACGTCCTCAGGGAAGGAGGGGGATCTGCACCCAGAGAGAGGGTGTAGGGGGGTGGCACGGGTGGTGGAGGCAGGTTGAAGTGATGCCTTTACAAACCAGATAAGCTGCAGATTCCTGGCAGCCAGTAGATGCTAGAAGAGGTAGGGAGTGACCCTTTCCCAGAGCCTTGGGAGAGGCCGGGGCCTTGACTTTGGACTTCTAGCCTCCAGCGCTGGGACAGGATAAGTTTATGTTGTCTCCAGCCAGTAGGTTTGTGGTACTTGCTTGTGGCAGCCACGGGAACTTGATGCTGTCCTCAATTTTCTTCTGTGAAATCCTGCATCACCAGAGACAGGCCTGCCTGTTCCTGGGGTTTTGAGTCTGTGCTGTGCCGGGGGCACTGTTAAGAGCAGCTCCCTGAGATAGTTCCAGACTTGGAGTGGGGTCTGTGTGTGACCCGCTGCGGCCGTCACTGCAGAGGGCAGGGCCGGGAGGAGAGGCTGGCCTGTGAGGAAAGGCCTGCACGGCCACCACGGGCCCCTTGCCTCCTGTGGCCTTGCCTCTGGCGGTGCTGCCGTTTCGGGTGACGGGAGGAGCTGCAGAGGTGTGCCCGTTCCGCGTCAGCAGATGTAGGGAGGATGTAGGGAGGATCCCCAGAGCCTTCCCTTGGGGATCGCTGGCCGAGCACCTGCTTTACCTGCACAAGTGCTGTGCGGTCAGATCCTCGCCGATTCCAGCCGCTGTGTCAGCTTTTGTGAGTGGGTCCTGTAATTAGCTTTTTTTTGAGTGTGGGCCCCAACCCAGAGAAACCTGAAGGTGGAAGAATACACCCACCACAAAATACAGAACTGTTAAAGGCTCTTTGTATGGCACAGCCCTTTATAATGAACAATTCCTTGACAGTAGTGGCTGATATTCATCTTGCGGTCACCGTTTGCCAGGCCCTCTTCCTAGCACTCTGCACTTGTTTGTCTCCCTGGCGGTTTATTCCATTTTTAAAAGTCTTTATTGAATTTGTTACAATATTGCTCCTGTTTTATGTTTTTTGGCCGAGAGGCATGTGGGATCTTAGTTCTCCGACCAGGGATCGAGCCGGCATCCCCTGCATTGGAAGGTGGAGACTTGACCACTGGACCGCCAGGGAAGTCCCTCTTAGGTGTTTTAGAGTTTATAAAACGCACTCTGTCCTCCAAGCACACTCTGGGCCTCGCTGAGGTAGGCGTGGTCGTGTTCCCGGAAATGCCGTGCAGAGAAGCCTCGGTGTTTTTGCAGGACGTGTAAGGCCCTTTATGACCTGAGCCCGCTCGATTCATCAGCCGCGTCTCCCGCCCCTCCCTGCTCTGAGCTCTGCCCCCAGTGGTGCTGTGGGGCCTGTGGGTTCCTTGCTGTACCTGCTGTGTGATGCCTCTGTCAGCTTCGTGCTTTTGTAACTGACCAGCGTGTTCTTTTCCTCCCTTCCCTCTCCTGCCCGGCTTTCTGTTTAAGGATTTAAAACACTCGCTGCGGTGTGCCTCCCGGTGAAGCCTGCCTGTCTCACGCGGTCTGGACTGAAGCACCCCTTCGTGCATCACACTCAGTGTTGCTGGAAAGGGCTTGGCTTCTCCACCAGCCAGTGGGCTCTGCGCACTTAGGGTGTTCCTTACTCATCCTTGCGTTGTTACTGCAAAATCAGCTAAGTGGTGGTTGATCCGAACTGTTTCCTACACGAGCCTGGAGAGAACCAGTGATTTGGCCAAGGTCTCACGCTGCCTGCGCTGGTCTTGCTGGGAGATCTCCCTCTTCTGCGCACGCTCTGGGCCTTAGGTTGTGTGTTTGGCTGGTGGTTCCTTAGACAGTTCTTTTCTGGATGAAGGATGGGAAGACGTTTGACTAGGAGCTGGGTGGTCCGGGTTTCAGCCATCTCTGTGACCTTCGCCTTGGCCCTGTTGCTCTGGGCTGTCCGTGGCCTCCCGTGTGACCTGGGAGCTGCACTAGACCGTAGTGCCTGTGACCTCCAGGAGGACATTTGCTGGGCTGAGCTCTGATCTCTCAGGTGAGAAGGAGAGGGGCCTCTTGGACCCGTTCTGAGAGCCTGATAACTTACTGATTCAGCAAATATTTATTTAACCTGTATTACGTGTGAGTCATGGTTCCAGGTACTAGAGATGCATCCGTGAACAAAAGAGAGCAGAACCTGTGTGCTCACAGCGGAATGGGAGAGGCGGAGAGTGATGTGTCACGGAGTGCGTTAACTGTCAGGGGCGATGGCTGGAGTCCAGACGAAGGGCAGAGGGACAGACGGTTGGGGGGCAGGGTGGTCTCAGGACAATACGAGGGCCAGGCGAGCCCTCCCAGAGTGGGTGACGTCTCAGCAAGGTCTGCAGCAGGTGCAGGAACAGGCCTCGGGGACGTCCGGGAAGGAGTGGTCCCAGCAGAGGGGTGAGCACGTGCAGAGGTCCTGGTTTGGGGGCGATGCTCATGTGTGTCTGAGGGGGAAGCGCGGGGGCCGTGTGACCATTGCCGAGGGCCGGGCTCAGGGGGACAGTCATGGGGTGCAAGGCCTGGAGGCGGGGCTCTGGGTCTCTCCTTCTGAGCGAGGGGCCTTCGGAGGATTCTGCCCGAGGCGTGGCCTGGCCTGCGTGCCCTGTTGTGGGCGAACTGGGGACCAGTTAGGAAGCGTGGGGCTGCTGCTCCTGCTGTTGGCCTTGGTGTTCTTGCCACATGTAACCATAAATGCCACGACGAAGCCCTCGCACACGGGTGTGAGAACACACGCCGCCCTTCGGCCTGGCCCCCCCGCCCGCCGCCTGGCGTGCTCTGCTGACAGTGTGCAGGGCGACGTCTGTAAGTGGGGGGCGCTCAGGGCCCCCACTGCGGGTGGAATGGCCATGGTGCTCGGCTGGGGCTGGGGCGGAAGACAGTTCAGTGTCCCGGCTCTGGCGGCCGTCAGCTTTCAGCGCTCAGAGCCACGAGGGGGCCCTGAGTGAACAGGCCAGCCGGCTCCACCATCATCCCACAGGCCACCGCAGTTGCAGGGAGGCGTGTTGAGCAGGTAACTCGTTTAGAAAGTGCCAGGAGCATCTTCCACGTGCCAGGGACCGCGCTGAGTGCTGAGCAGAGGGACGTGGGTCTCGGGGCTGGCGAACACCAGATGTACAGTCAGTGTGCAGGGTCCCCCAGAGGAGGTCTCGCCTAAGCAGGGACCCAGGGCTGGAGGAGGGGCCAGCCTGGCACGTGGAGGTGCGGGTCAGAGTCAGGGCATTCCTGTAGGGAGACTTGGCGGAGGAGGTGAGGAGGGGGCGAGTGGGGCCTGGAGAGGACTTGGGTCCTGGTCCCCATCAGTGAGTGGTGAGGCCCCATCGTCCTCCCAAGAGTAGGCTTGGGGCCTAGGCTGTGACGGGCCTTGCAGGGGTCACTGATGGGCGGGGTGCTGGGGTTGGGGTGACCCCCAGGGTTCTGGCCTGAGGAGGGGCATGTGGTTGGCAGAATGATCCACCCCCCCCACCAAAATGTCCGCGTCCTCCCCTCCAGAGCTTGTGAAGCGTCGGTTCCATAGCAGAGGGGAATCAGGGTCGTAGGTGGAATTACAGTCGCTCATCAGCTGCCCTTGAGATGGAGAAGTTGTCCTGGAGCTTCCGGGGGACCCACTGTAGTCCCAGCAGCTCTTAAAGGCATTGGAGACGGGGCACGTGGCTCTGTCTGATCTGCGGTTGCTGGCTTTGAGGGTGCAGGAGGGGGCCCTGAGGCAGGGCTCGTGGGGGCCTCTAGGAGCTGGGGGCCTCCTCTGCTCTCGGCCAGCAGGGAGATGGGGACCTTGGTCCTGCATCTGTTTGAGAACAGTTCTGCCGACACGCCGGGTGAGCGGGAGGTGGGTCTCCCAGGGTCGCCTCCAGAATGACTTTAGTCTTGGGGGACCCGCCCTCCAGAGCTTTGGGATGATGAGTGTGTGTTGTAAGGCAGCAAGCTTGTGATCATTTGTTCCCGGGGCTGCAGGAAAGCCCCGTGGGGGTGGTCAGGGGTCAGGCAGATGTGCTGGGGAGGCTGAGTGGGAAGGCTGGGTGGGCTGGGCCCTTGCTGGTAACCTCGGCAAAGCGTCTTCAGTCCTCAGGGCCTGGGGCTGAGCTGGGAGGGGTCTGCCGTGTCCTCTGGGGTCCGGGAGCCACGGGGAGGCCCTGCCTGTCTCCTCAGGGGTGCCGAGCTGCGGTCCCCCAGCCCCCCGGCCTGAATTTTTATAAACTGCGGTGGTTTTCTTGCTGTGCTTTCCGAGCGGCTGTTTGGATTGTCTGTCTGTCCCTGTTTTCCTGTCAGGGGGAGCCTGGGAGTCTGCTCTGGCAGCGACTTTGTGTTCCAGGGGAGTGGGTTTCTCTGGCTGCACCCCCCCCGCAACGTGAGTGGAGGTGGTCTTGCTCTGATGAGCGCCGTGGACACACCTGAGGGTGGGCTTCTGCTAAATATACGGTTTGTTTTCCAGTGTCACATTTTATGTTATTAAATGCCTTTTGTTTTGTCTGGAAACATTTTGAAAAAGTTAAAGTGAAAATTTCCCTCCCTCCTCACCTTATATTTCTGTCTAATGTAGGAAATCTGGACCCTTTTTGGTTAATTTTTAGATGAGAACAAAAGTGACTTAAAGAAAAATAAATCCCTGATGACTTTGGACTTGTTCTTTGTTTTTTAAACTTTTTAAAGACAAGAGCTGGAGGAAGTATTTCTCTACTCCGAGCGTCGTGATGGTGCGCGGAGGTCGTGGGTGGAGATGAACAGGTCAGGCACTGGGCCCACATCTCCCCACATCTTACTTCTCCGCTCCCGTCGGGGGACCCCTCCTGGCTAAGAGCAGCTCAGACGAGGGAGGGCTCGGAGACCCGGGCTGGGGAGTGGCACCCCCCACCATACCTTCTGCGGCTGCTCCGTCTTCCCTGCCCCGGGCTTGTCCCCTCCTTGGTTGAACACAGGCCGCGTGAGGACTGGCGCGTGGGCCCTTTGGGTGCAGTGGGGTCCCAGCCTCGGAGAGGCTGTCTGCACGGGGGATGCTCAACTGGAGGAGTGCCCGGGACCGAGCGCCTGGTCCTCCCTTGGGAGGAGTCGGGGGTAGTGGCTGTGAACCGCGTCCCCAGGCGGATGTTGGTTCCACATCCCGGGGGGGCGGGCAGCGGAACCGTGGACGGAGCGCCGCCTCTGCCAGGCTGTGGTCCTCACGGCAGCGGGACGCTGCGCAGTCCGTGAGGGCCTGCACCTGAGCTGGTGGCGGGCCTGGCCCCAGGCTGGGGTCGGGACCTGGTTTCTTGCCCACTGACTTCCTCTCTCCAGGGTGGACGTCCTCCTCACTTCTCCAGGGGTGAGGGGGCAGCTTTTAGGCCCCCTGACGCACTGCCCCACCCCCCCCCCAGAAGGAGGGCAGTGGACCAGGAAGCCCCGAGGGGGAGGGCAGCCTGGGCTTTTCCATCCGGGGCCTGCACCACAGGGAACTTCCATGCTGACTGCCCTTCCTCCTGTTCGCTCTCTCGGATGCCAGTTCCTCTTTGGGGGGGTTCTAGCCTGAGTGCTGCAGGTGAGGGGGTGCATGGAGCTCTTGGTGAGTCTAATTTACAACAGTCGTGGGTCCTCTTGCCGGGGTCACGAGAACTCAGGGCTGAGGCTCCTGTGGTCACTAGCGTGGCCAGGCATGGGGCCGCGGGGCAGACCCTCTGGGTGCCCGCTGGCTTGGGACTCAGGCCCCTTTCTGGCCATGCTGCCCCGGGTGATGCCGGGCTCCTGGCCTCATTAGTGCCCTGATGGCCCGTCCCCGGGCGCCCCTCTGCCCCCGAGGTCTGCAGCTCACTGGTGCCGGCAGAGGACGGCGGTGGCCCTGCCGTGCTCTGCGCCCTTGAGGTTGACTGTGCTGTGGGGTCAGGCCACTCCGAGCTCCTGAGATGCGCCCGTGGCTGCCCGGCTTCCCCCTGCTCCCTCGCACTCCTCGCGGCGGGTTTGCCACGAGTCTTCTTCCCGTGAACGTTTCTGCTAGACTCGGAGACAGAGTGTAGGCAGTGGAGGGACCAAAGAGGCCCTGGGCGGTATGCGTGGGGGGGTGGCGAGCAGGCCGGGGTGGGCTGGCCCCCAGCACAGGGCGTCCGAGTGCCCCCCGAGGGCAGCACACAGACCCGGCAGGCGCGGGGGAGCCGCCTGACTGCCCTGGAGGCCGGGGCGCTGCCTGGTGGGGATGGTGGTCTGGGGTGGGAGGTTTGGAGGTCCTGGAGGACTGGGGGCCCGCTTAACATGGTGGGCTTCCAGGAGGCGGCGAGGTTCCTTTCTGGATCGGTTTTCTTGGAGAGGCCGTCTCGGAAGGGGTGGGTGTGGGGGCACTAGACCCCGCGGGCGGGTTCCAGGTGGAGCCGCGAGGATGCTGGTGGGCGCGAGCCTGATGCCTTTACCCGTGTGCTGCAGAGGGCGCCGTCCAGCGGGGGCGGGACGCCGAGGACGGGGTGTGAGGCCTGGCGGTGGGGGCACGGCTGGTCTTGTGACCCGAGAATGTGAGGTGGCGCGTGTGTGCTCGAGAGCCGGAGGTGGTTCAGCCCGGAGGCAGCTGCGTGCGCGTTCCCGGGAGACGCGTGTGCTTTCCCACGTGCTGGGGAGGAGGAGGGTGGAGTGAGGGGCTTTGTGGAGCACAGAGGAGTCGGGCTGGCGGGAGACTGGAGAGAGGAGGGGGCACAGCGCGAGCCTGGAGCAAAGTCAGGAGGACAGGGGTGCGGCGGGGAGGCGCGGGGAGGAGGGGGGTGGTGATGGCTGGCTGCTGGGCGGGCCTTTCCCCTGTTGATTTCAGAAGGCGTCCCCTCCGTGCCCCCACTGATCTGTCCTTTCTTGGTGCTGCATGGCGCGTGGGGATCGTAGTTCCTGTCTGACCAGGGGTCGAACCCTGCATTTGGAGCTCCGCATCATACCTGTTGGACCACTATGGAAGCCCCTGTTTGTTTTTTTTTTTAATTTCTAATTTGGAAATTTTGGCTGCACTGGGTCTTCACTGCTGCTGACACGTCCTCTCGTGGCGGGCAGGGGCTGCCCTCACTGCAGTGAGTGTGCTTGTGGCGGAGGCATCTCTTCTTGGGGAGCACGGGCTCAGAGACGGGCTCAGTCGTCGGGGCGCACGGGCTTAGTTGCCCCGTGGCCCGTGGGATCTTCCTGGACCAGAGATCAAACCCATGTCTCCCACATTGGCAGACAGATCTTTACCACTGAGCCACCAGGGAAGCCCCTTCCTGCTTTTTTATTGAGACATAATTGACGTATTATATTAGCTTCAAGGGTGTAATGTAAGGATTCAATATACGTACAGATTACAAAATGACCCAGTGAGTCTGGTTAACATCCATCACCACGCAGTTAGACTTTTTTACTTGTGATGAGAACGTGTGAGATTTACCCTTAGCAGCTTCCAGGCCTGCAGTCGGGTCCTCCTGACCCCAGCCCAGGCTGCGCAGTAGTGGCCTGACGGGTCCTGTCCCTGGAGGCCTGTTCCTGCCGACCCCTTCACCCCTGTGCACCCCGCCCCGCCCCTGGGCCACCGCTGCCAAGCCTGTGCCTGTGAGTCCATCACGTTGCTGTTTTCCTTTAATTGGAGCATAGCTGGTTTACAGTATTGTATTTCACATGCTGGATTTTCATGGGAAGAAACATTTATTGCTAAAATACAGGGACGGACAAGTTTATTGTCAGAATCCTCACTTCTAAGACGTGTTGGAGCCGTCCGTGACGTGGCTGGCCGGCTGGCTCAGTGACTGCCCGCCTCTGCTGGCGCCCGGGGCCCCGAGGAGTGTGACAGGAGACAAATCCAGCCCCTTCTGCAGGGAGCTGGTGGCCCGGCGGGGACAGAAGGCTGAGAGCCTGCGGGACTGGGCGGGGTCACTGCTGTGTGGCAGGCGTGGGTGCTGACGGTGGGACAGCCCGGACCCCTCGGCCTGGGGCGCGCGGGGCCACGTGGGTCTGCACGCGACTCGGCGGGGGGCTGGTGGAGCTGTGTGCTGCCGTGATGACGGCACTCTGTGCGTTTTCCTCTGAAGCCCCTAAAGTTAATTTCCTTGGAAAACTTATCCCTTCTGAGCTTATTTTCTACATCTGGGGAGCATCGCTGTGGTTGGAATGAGCCTGATGGTAAATCAGTCACTAATTTAGTTCATGTTTCAGGAAACTGCTATTGAGCCCAGAGGAGACAGGAGTGAGGACTGTGCTCGCGGAGGAGGGGTTGATGAGGCGCAGACCGAGTCACTACACGGTTTGCCTGTTTACTCCATGAATCCGGAATATAGGCGGCAGCTAATCGTAAACGTGGCCATATAATTTTTCATTTATTTTATGATGCTCAGGCTACCGCGTCTTGAATTTATTCCTTTTCCTTTTATTTCCTCTCACTCTTCGTCCCTTCATTCATGGCTGTCATCACCCTCTGCTCTTTAACCTTTAATTCACGAAAACAGGAGGCTGTTCTGCTGTTGTCCCGTCAGTTCTGTTTCAAGGCTGGGCCCTTGGTGTAGGGGCCCAGGTTCAGGCCAGAGAGAAGTCTGCTGGGGTGCGCAGGAGGCACTTGCCTTGTCAGGCTGCGAGGCCTGGCGCCGCCGGCTGTCCCCCTCCCGCCCTCAGCCCTGCCCGCTGAGGCGCATCTCCTCCCTTCTCCTGCGTCCGCGCGTACCTGCATCCCGATACTGTCTGCAGCCCCAAGCAGCACCCCTGGCATCTTGGCAGTGCCAGCGGGCCGGCCTGGAGCAGGTGCTCAGCGGGACGTGTTGAGAGACTCGAGAGGGGCGGCCTCAGGGTGGCTCGTGAGCGGCTGAGACGGCGCTGTTCCGCGGCGCGCACAGGCAGGCCCGCAGTCTTTAGTCTGTTTATCATTTTCGGAGGCCGCGCTGGGTGTCTGTCGTGGAGCGAGGGTCCTCTTGTCGCAGAGCACAGGCTCGGGAACGTGCGGGCGTCGGCAGCTGTGGCACGTGGGGTCTTCCCAGACCAGGGAGGGAGCCGGTATCCCCAGCACTGGCAGGTGGATTCCCAACCACTGAGCCACCAGGAAAGTCCCTGACTTTTAAAAAGCTTTCCTGACCCAAGCTGTGAACGCAGCCGGGACAGACCCTGGGGAGTGGGGGCTTGGCTCCGGGGCCTGTCTCTCTTCTTTCGGACGCTGGTGTCAGCCCAGGTCTCCAGCCCGTCCTCCTCCGGGGCCCCGCCCGCCCGGGAGCGCCCCTTCGGGTTCTTGCTTTAAACCTCAGTTCTTCCTGCTGTCTGCCCCTCACCAGTGGGGGCGCTTTAGCGACAACCCCTGTGCCTCATGCGGGGCTCTCGTGGGATGCACTTGCCTTTGGGGTCCTTTTCAGGGCTCACGGCGGGCATATGTCTCTGCCAGCCTTTCCCTGGCCTGCCCTGTGTTGGGCTGGCCCCCGTCTGGGCCCTGCCCTCCCGCCTCGCCGGGAGCCCCGGTTACATCACAGGCCTGGCACCTGGGACCTCCATTAGTTCTCATTCATTTCTTCTTCCCTCTGCGAGTCCTCCTTGGGTGCTCAGGATGTTTGTGGTCCTCAGGATGTTGACAGATGGGGCCCAGAAAACTCTGCTCCTGGTCCCCACGGTTGCCTGCTGGTAAACAAATTAGTCCTTTTCAAGTTTCACTTAAAAAATCTTTTTTATTTGCCTGCCCTGGACCTTCGTTGTGGCCTGCAGGATCTTCGGTGCCGCGTGAGGGACCTTTGTTGCTGCGTGCAGACTCTTAGTTACCGTGGGTGGGGTCTGTTCCCACCAGGGGCTTCCCTGGGGGCTCTGACAGTAAAGGGCCCACCCGCAGTGAGGAGACCCGGTTCCATCCCTGGGTTGGGAGATCCCCTGGAGAAGGGAACGACTACCCACTCCAGTGTCTGCGTGCCTGGAGAACTCCATGGAGAGAGGAGCCTGGCGGGCTACAGCCCATGGGGTCACAAAACAGCTGGACTCGACTTAGTGACTAACATCTTGTGTGTGTATTCAACTCTTCACTGTCACGTTAATGAATTTCCCCATTTTGATTCGTTCCTTCACGTTTACTGTGGCTGGTATTCTATTATATGCGTGTATTTCAGTTCTTTAAATTTATTATTCAGTTGATAACGGACATCTAGATTTTTCTTAACATTTTTTTCTCTGTGGCATTACAGACGTTGCCGAACCTATCTCCCTTACGTACTTGTGCAATGATTTCTTCAGCGTGTAGCTGGCAGTGGAATTGGGTCACGTTGATCTGCATTTTATAAGGAATCATTAGGGTTCAGTGAACTGCTTCAGTGTTTTAAAGCAGTATAATCTATTAAAAAGTTTATGGGTTAACATATCTATTAAAGATTTCATTATCTGAAATGAGGTAGGTGTGTTAGTTGCCACTTATTCTTTAAGAAAGGCTTTCATTGAAGCCTGTTTTTCTCTTTCATGATGCAAGACCAAATAGAAATGTAATTTTAATAAGATAAAATGAGGTTCCTTTTGGTCTGAGCTTGAACTTTGTTGGAGCGTTTTCTGCTCAATGATCACAGGTGTTTGCTGGTGAAGGGTTCGTGGGTTTCCTGCTGTCCTGGAGTGGCGGGGCCTGCGGTAGGTGGCAGTGCTTGGACTTGGGGAACAGGACCTGCAGGGCGTGGGCTGCTGGCGATGAGCCGTGTGAACGCAGAGGGGCACCACGGAAGAATGCAGGCGTTCATGTAAAGATTGATTGCTAATATTGGTAAATACTGTCCGTCAGTCACTTTGCAGTGTTCAGAGTGCCATTAACAAGGCTATCTCCTTGCGTATACATTCCTATTCCCATTTCCTGGATGAGGAAGGAAAGCTCTGAGCAAGTACTTGGTTAGCGCTCTTACCACCGTTTAAGTGTTGGGTCTTGAACCCAGATCTTTGGATTCTGAAAACTGGAAACTTTTCCGCCCAGGTCACAGAGACATCCATGGGAATTTCAGAACAGGACCAGGACAGGTGGGTGGTGCTTGACCTAGGCAGGCTGAGACTGTTTCTGGCAAAAAAAGAGAAGGCTCGGGGTGTCACTGGGAAGTCTTGAAGGTGGGGGCCTGAGCCCCTCAGGCATCTAGCAGTTGGGGCAGGCCATCAGCTGGGACCCCGCCAGCCCTGGTAGGTGTATGACACATTCAGGGCTCTGTCCCCTTCTGCCAGGAGAGGGTGCCAGGAGAAGACGTCTGTCTGCAGACCGAGAAGAGAGCCCTCCCCAGGCTCCAGATCTGCAGGCGCCTCCATCCTGGGCTTCCCAGCCTGCATGGCCACCAGATCTTGTGTATAAGCTGCTCAGTGCATGCTATTTGTTACAGCAGCCTGAATGGACTGGGGCAGTGGGGTGGGCTTTTCCAAGTATTGTCCTCAGAGCAGAGCTCTCCGTAAGGATAAAAGTGTGATGATGTTATTGTTCAGTCCCACAGTCACGTCTGACTCTTTGTGACCCCATGGACTGTACCCCACCAGGCTTCTCTGTCCATGGGCTTTTCCTGGACAAAAATACTGGACTGGGTTGCCATTTCTGTCTCCAGGGGATCCTCCTGGACCAGGGATCAAATCCACATTCTCCTGCATGGACAGGCAGATTCTTTACCACTGAGCCACCAGGGAAGCCCTTAAGTGTGATGACTTAACCTTTAAGGCTCCCACATGCCAGGAAAACAGGTTTGCTACCTCTGTTAGTTTCCTATTGCTGCAGAAGCAAATTACCACAAGCCTCCTGGCTTATAACAACACACATTTATTACCTTACAGCTCTGGAGGTCAGGTCTGCATAAGGCCTCCCTGGGCTAACACCACGGTGTTGGCAGGGCTTTCTGGAGTCTTTAGGGGAGAAGGTCTCTCCTCACCTCTCCAGCTTCAAGGCTGCCTGCACTCCTTGACTGCAGCCCCCTTTGTGCACATTCCCAGCCAGCCACGCAGCCTCACGCCGAGCGTTCCTCCTCGGTCACGACCCCCTGACCATAGGTGGGGAGGCTTTCCTCTTGAGGACTTTGATGAGATTGAACCCACCCGGATGATGCAGGCTGCGCTCCCAGGCGTGTGCCCCTGGTCGTGTCTGCAGGGCCCCCTCTGCCATGTTGTTCCCGAGTCGAAGCTCACACTGCTTGCTGCTCGACAGGCCAGTAATCCAGATGGGTTGCTGGGACAAGGAACAGCGACCTGAATTGGAAAGCCAGCAAAACGAGAAGACGGTAGGTTCCTGCTCCAAAGAACCATCATGCCTGAGCTAGAATTCGGGCTCCTTTTATACTAAAAGAGGAGGGAGCAGAAGTCAGACACTTCCTGGTTCCCATCAGCCTCATCAGGGGGTGTGTGAATTTCCTCTTCCTGCTGCCGTTCACAAGTGGGCCTGGTCACGAGGTTCCTGTGAGCTAGTAAAGCGTAATGCTCATTCCTGGGGAGGCAGGGTTCCCAGAGATGACCGTTATGTGTGGTTTAAGCTCATCGGCGACCGCCCTTTAGCGATTCACTTGTGAGAGAACGAAGTCTCTTCTGTTACAGGCCCCACTGTCAGCGTCCCTCCCACGCTCCTGTGGGTCAAGGAGCGAAGGCCAGTCCGCTGAACGGAGGCGGCAGATACGCCTTAGCGTCTTCAGGCAGTCCCTTTAATCTACAGCTGTTTGAACCAGGGAAACCTCTTGGTACTTTGTCTAATTTGTAATTGAACTTTTGAGGTTTTGCTTCCAGTTCCTGATGCATACCCTAAATTCCTGTGCTGTTTGTTTGGACACAATTACACAGGTTGGTCGCCGCTTCCCCAACTACAGTGGAATTACCATCTGCTTCATGGATGGGCAGACCTGTTGCAGGCAGCCTCATGAATGGTGTAGAGCCCAGCCTTTTAATATGATTTGCAACCACTAAGCCTTCTAGCACTTAGATTCTCCTGTCTGTGCCGACAGTTGGAATGGCTTCTAAAGGGGCTTCATTTAAGCCTGCTTCTGGGAGCCCCTGACCTGTAACAGGGCAGTTGGCAAGGCCTTAGCCCAAGTTAAAGTGTCTCTCGACATTTTAGCGACGCTCCTCTTCAAGGTATGATTCGTTTTCTTGGCTTTTCCTGTTGACTGTTCTCCAGGATGTGAGTTGTTTTGGTGCCTTGATTCGAATCGGGACGATTTCCCCAAGGAAGGCTTTAACCACTGCAGACTGCCTCCAGGTGGGATATACTTCCACCCATCCTGCAGGTGCCCACAGACACCAGCAGGTTATCTGAGATGTTGTGAGGCACGTGAGTCAAGTCTGTTTTTCAGTCCTCAGTGGGCAGGTTCCTCTGTGTTGAGTCCCCGTCTGGGGAGGTCTGCCAGTGGTCTTTGGGTTATGTTTAAGACCCTGGAGGAAAGAGCTCTGTCTGCTTTTCTGGGATTTTCACGAGCTCCATCTGTAGGCTTAAAGTGTGTTCTGATGGGACCCTGATGTCAAGCTGTTCCGGTGAAAACTCCAGGGTGAAATCTGTCAGGAGGTAATCAGCTCACTCCCCACGTCAGTGTCTCGGCTCCCGTGGGGGTGAGGTTCCTCCAGGCCAAGGGAGCCCCTGGGCCTCTTCTGCATGCATCTGCCTGTTAACGCCTGTGAGAGGCTCTCATCTTTAATTGTCCCTCTGTTTTAGCAGAGGCCAGTCTGTTCTCTGGTGTTCCTCCTCCTCACAGTGGGGGCACTGTTCCAACGGGACTTACTTCTCCTTAGAGTTACACTGCCTTCCAAAAATCCAGTGTCACTGCCAAAAAGCACCTTTTTGTTTAGCATTTCTCTCTTGTTGTTCCCTGTTGAATACTTTATAAAAGCAACATCTACCAAATGAGAAGGGTTCATTCCAAATGTACCAGCTGATTTTTGCAACTTCCTCCTGATATCTGAGGCACTTTGTCCCAGAAGGTCAAATTGACCATGCTAGTGTTTCCAGGGCCTTGGGATGTGCTTTAGTATGATGTCTGTAGGCCCAGTAAATTCTTTGCAAAAGTTCAGAGAGGCCTTCATTTGTTTGGCTGAAGTTCTTGAATATTGTTCAAACTCTCTTGCTTTGGTTTCCCTTTCCAAGGCCCTGCCAAGACGCACTGGTAAGTAGGGGTCTGGTAAGGGCCTCTTCCCTCACTGGCCCCCAGTTTGGTTCAGCTCTGGTTGCTGCCAAGGGGCCTTCAGGTGTAGCGGACCCTCCTCATAAGGAGAGTTGCGATCTTCCCATTTAAAGAAGCCTGAGAAAGCCAGCCTGCTGGTGGTTTGCATTTAAGCCCCTATGAGATAATGATGTAAGGAAATCGCCCTGACTCAGAAGTGACTCCTGGCTCAAATTAGATGCCCTGTTGGTTCTTAGATGACGATACTCCACCAAGTCCTTATTCCCTAGAAACTAACACAGGATTTTCTAACTGGTTCCCATGGGGCGCAAGGAGTCCTGGGCCCCTGTGTCAGGAACTGGGGCTTGGTAGAAACGGAAGGGGTGGAAAGGGCGGGTATATTGGCATAACAGCCAGAGCGGCTGGGACATCTGCTCAACCAGAGGAGTTACGGTTTGAAGCACCAGGCCCTCACTCATTCCCTTCCTTCTTATTTTCCCTGATGTAATAGCACAAATGGCTTACACTTAACGGTCATTATTCTTCCCTGCTCTTTCATAGAACAACATAGACTCAATCAGAAGCCACTGTAAAACCACAGGTAACAGTGAACAGAAACTTGATTACTCCTGTGACAGACAACCAAGATAATTACTAAGATTATGACTGATATGATTTGCCAGGATTTTAGGAGTTCCATATAATTTCTAGAATGTGTATTTAAATAACATTTACCCATATGATACATTCTAAGGATGTTTTATCACCACTCATTTGACAGTGCCTCCCATGCAATTCAAACACACCCAGTAAGCCCAAATAGTTTAATATTCCTCTGAGATGGAGAGAAAACAAATAATTTGAGGTGTTCCAGGGACCCTCTGGCAAAAGTTAACTAGAGGTCAGATGAACCCTACTTGGAACTTGATCTTTGGGAAGTCTGTAAAAAATTATCAAAAAATTTTAACCTGTGACAAAAGATCAATGGCACATAGAGCTCACTTAAAGAAACAGTTACCAAAAGCAGTTCAATATTTTAAGAAAACATTGTCCTCTTAGAGAACCAAAAATTCAGGTTTTGTGCCACTTTACGTTTAAGATTTTAAGTTCAGTCTTCCTTCTAAGTCATGAAAGTCTGGATTATCTAGTTCGACATTCCCAAAACATCATTCCCATAGGGTTTTTACTCCAAAGACCTTGGCTTCATTTACCTTTGTTGACTTAACAGCTTTGTCACATTATTATTTTTCTTGATGACAGTCTTTGTAACAGGAATGAGGTATTATTGTCTAATAAACCTAGGTATAGTAAAAGTATTATACTTAGTGTTGATGACTCTAAAGACATCTGTATCAAACTAGCAAGCGTAAGCAAAACTTTCACACCAGATACTAATTCAATACTGAGTATTTCCTAGATCATGTGAACCTGAAACTCATTCTGGCCAGTTTTTTGTATTTGAGTATTCATGTAAGCAATTAAATTTCCTTTAAGCCAATTAAATAGTTCTTTTACAAATTAACCTGGTTGGTGCCATACCTCTGACACATGTACAAACATGCAAACGCTGTAACCTCAAAAATTTTAACTATGAATCAGGTACAGCAGTGTGAAACCCATCAGTTATAAAAGAGTGGATTCAAATTGAGCCTCTAGCAGATGGTACAAACCAGGGTCATATGTCTACAAGTTAAACCCTTTTACTAGTATTTATGGAAAAGACACTTCTATTTCTAGCTTTTGGTGGAACCAAAACCTCCCTTAGGAACCAACCCTCCCTCTTCTCAGAATGTCTCACTCTTGGACAAAAACCGACAGGTTTTCTTCCTTTTCTCCACACTTGATATCAAGAAAAGTTAAGTATCACAAAACTGATTTGGCTGTAAGTGGACAAACAGCACCGAACAAGAGGAAACCAAAGAATAAGCAGAAGCCTAAATAAACCCTCTTTTGGTCTTGGAGTTTTACATATCCCAGCAACACGGGAGACCTAAGTGATGTAATTAATGCAGCGAGAGTCGCAGTCCGCGGTGCACAGGGCCCCAAGGAAACCCTGCCCGGACCCCAGTGGGGATCCTGACAGGTGCCACGGCCCCCTCCTCTCACCCGTGGGTTCAGAGCTGTGCTCAGATCCTGGTCCAAAATGCACCCCAGAGGACTTTCTCCAGGGATAATTGCCACACTCCCTCTTTTTCAAGACAGTCAAAGCACAAACGGCACGCCCAAATGCCAGCATCCCAGACACCAACCGGCCGGCTCACAAATGGGGTACAAGTCCAGCACCTCTTTCCTCTCTCCAGCAGGGTGCCCCACTCGAATACAGCTGCAAACCAAGTTGGCTTACTCTAGAAAAACAAGCTCCAAACGGAGAGGAAATAGTTCCTGGTTGTACACACCGGAGCTACTCACCCTGGTAAAGAGAGTCTGTGTGGCTCCCCAGCTTTGACTCCTTCCTCCAGCTGCCGCGTGCTGGGGTGGCCGGTGCTGTTTCAGGGAACTTTGGGGGTGCAGATCCTCGGGACAAGTGGTCCAGGCAGCTGCCAGGGCCCTCCTCACCCGGAAGTTCCCCAGCCAGGCTGGCTGGACACGAGCAAGCCAGGCTCCTCGATGAGTCCCCCAGGTTTGTTAGTCCGAGCTCATCCCGCACGCTGCACTGCAGGCCCCAGCGAGCGGTTGGGGCAGGAATGATGACTTTGTTCGGAAATCCAGCAAACCAAGAAGAACGCGAGTGTACGCATCACTCCCAGCCTTGCCTGAGTTAGAATTCAGGCCCCTTTTATACTCAAAGGGGAGGGTGTAGGTCGCACACTTCCTGGTTCCCATCAGCCTCCGGAGGGGATGTGTGAATTTCTGCCTCCCGCAGTCATTCACAGGTGGGCCTGGTGAGGTGGTTCCTGTGAGTGAGTGAAACAAAGGTGTTTTAGCCCAACGCTCATTCCCTGGGAGGCACGGTTCCCAGAGATGGGCCATTATGTGTAATTAAAGCTTATAGGCAACATCCCTTTGGTGATTAACTTCTGATGGAACACAGAAGTTCTTCCCCGTTACAGTGTGAGGTGACACGTTCATGCGTGCTGGGGTTGGGAGGCGACGCTTTTGGGGCCCTCGTTCTGCCCACCTCACTGCCTCAGTGACAGAGGAGTCCTGTTTACAAAGAAGCTTTTACAGATCAGTGAGATAAGGGTGGGCACCTCTTAGAAATGGGCAGAGTTCAAACAGGCAGTTTATAAAGGCACAGATGGACAAAGGATGTTTCAAGATGGCTCAGCCTCCCTAATAATCAGGAAGGTACACAATGAGCATCTATATACTCCCTTCCCCCTGTCAAACAGCAATGAGCTCTGCAGTGGGCCCTTGGCTAACATGGGTTTGAACCGCGTGGGTCCACTTACAGATGGGTGTTTTTCAGTAGTAAATACTGCAGCCCAACACCATCCAGGTGGCCTGAAGCGGGCACGCAGAACCACAGATTGGGAGCGACTGCAGGTCTGGAGCGCCGACTGGAAATCACACTCAGACTGTCCGCCGTGCGGAGGTCCACACCCCACCCTCCACGTGGGTCGGGGGTCAGCCGTTTACGTCGTTGATACACGTGTATCCTTTGTGTCCCAGGCATGCCTTCTCTAGGACTTTATCTTCACGAAGTTACATTTGCGTGAAAGTATTGTCCCCAGAGAAGTTTATTGCTGTTTTTATAATCACACACAGTTTTAAACAAAGAGTTCACAATCAACACTGGTGAAACAAATTACCGTGTAACCATAATGGTGGGGGTGGTGTGAAATTAGAGGTGAGGTTGTCCAGGGAGACATGTTATTATGATTTTTGAAAACTTAGGAAGCTTGGAAATAATTGCAGATTTATGGGCGTTGCAGAGAAATGTCTGGGGACACCCCTTGTGCCCGCAGTGTGAGGTTTTAAAGTGTAAATATGCTGCATATATCTTTCATGTGTATCACATGATATAAAGTACATGTATTTAAGTAGAGTGATGAACAGTAATACGGGGAAATAGTTGTGGCATTGATATATTACTGAGTAAACAAGATAGGACTTCATTTTGTTTTAAACGCTAAGAAGACTTCATCTGTATACTAAGCTCCTCCGTGTCTGTATTTATCTTTTCATACATGCACCCTGCACGGAGGAGGAGATGGCAGCCCACTCCAGCACTCGTGCTTGGAAAATCCCTCGGACAGAGGAGCCTGGCGGGCTCCGGTCCAGGGGGTCGCGCAGCGCCGGGCAGGACTGAGCCGCTGAGCGCACAGGCGCCTGCAAGGCTCTGCCTCGGCTCACAGAGGCAGTCTGCTCCACTGGACCACAGCGGGCAGGACTCTGCCTGCCCGTGGCTTCAGCAAACAGGGGCTTGCTTATTTCATGCCATGGAAGTCTAGGGAGTGGTCCAGGGTTGAGAGCCAACAGCCCCAAGCCGCCGGAGTCCTGCTGTCTTCCCACCTTCATTCTAAGCCCCCCCGCCCCTCCATCCGTCATGAGGGGCTTCATTTCTCGTGTTTGTTTCTCATGGGGCGGGATGGCCGGGCCCCTCTTGGCCTCAGGTGTGTGTTCTGAACAAGAAGAGGGGGAAGCTGAGGGTCAGGGTCGTACCCGCCAAGCCTCTCTTCTCTTTCTCTGCGGTTGGCCTGCCTCGGGTCCCCTGGCCGCCCCTGGCCGGGCGTCGGGGGGAGGAAAGGCTGTGCGTTGGGTCTCTCAGCTGGCCAGCGTGCCACATGAGTTCTTCTATCCCCGTCTCTTTTTCCAGATCTGCTCTGATGAGCACAGACTTTATAATGTAACCACGCAGTCTTTTAACAAAATTGTGTTTGTAATCCTGTATTCCGTCTCTGGGCAGAGTGGTGCCGGGTGAGAGCTTCCCGAGGGCTGTGTCTGGGTCAGTTTTTTAGGCCAGGAGCAGAGGCTGGCCAATGCCCCAGGCCCTGTGGCGACGCCCTTGGGGCCGTGGGTGCCTCACTGAGGCCCGTTCGCCGGGAGGCTGAATGCCCTGCGTGTGTGTGGGGGTGGCCTTGTCTGGTGTCATTCAGCCTTCCCGACGGGCCCTGGGGACCCTGTGGTGGCCGGGGTTGCTCCCTCTGGCGCCGGTTTGAGGAGCTGGCCTGCTTCCTGCATCCATGGGGCCCTTGTGAACACCGGGAGAAGCTAATTGATTCCCCTTCCTTTCTGAACAGCATCCAGCACGTGTATGGCGCTCAGCACCCGCCCTTCGATCCCCTGGTCCACGGCACGTAAGTGACCTCTCGGGCTGCGTGAGGCTCTTCTCAGGCTGGGCCTGGGGGGTGTGGTGACCCCCCAGCTCCCTGGAATTCCCAGCGGGGAGGAGAGTGCCCTTCACTCAGCCAGCACGAATCAAGCGACTGCTTTACGGGAGGCGCTGCTGGCCTTTCACGGCCCAGCCTCTGAGGGGGCTCCATGCAGAGGAGGGCAGCCTTTGCAGGGCTCCCGGGGGCTGGGGTGGGGTCTGGCGCACCTGTGAGCTTGGCTCTGGCCCTGGCTTCTTGGAGCATACTAGGGGCAGCGACAGCAAGAGAGAAACTGGACGTCGTCACCCAAGTGAAACCTTCGGTGCTGAAAGTAGTGTGCCAGTCGCTCAGGCGTGTCTGAGTCTTTGTGACCCCGTGGACTGTAGCCCACCAGGCTCCCCTGTCCATGGACTTCTCCAGGCAGGAATATTGGAGGGGGTGGCCGTTTCCTCCTCCAGGGCACCTTCCCGACCCAGGAATTGAACCCGGGTGTCCCGCACTGCAGGCAGATTCTTTACTGTCTGAACCAGCTGAGAAAGGACACCTTCAGAAAAGCAGAAAG
Organism: Cervus canadensis; assembly: GCF_019320065.1. Classification (NCBI taxonomy): domain Eukaryota; kingdom Metazoa; phylum Chordata; class Mammalia; order Artiodactyla; family Cervidae; genus Cervus; species Cervus canadensis. The sequence goes on along the minus strand of NC_057406.1, from coordinate 2,988,121 downwards.
CCCCCGAGAGAAATTTTTTTCACTTCCTGTAGCTGATGCAGGTTGAGGGACGTCCTGTGTTCCCTCCCGCTGCCTGCGGCTTGCTGGGTCTGTGTCTGGGCGCCTTCTCCAGAGGTGGGTGCGGGGCAGGGGTGGCCCTGGAGGACCGGGCGTGTGAGGACAAGCTCCCGACACTCGGAGCACGTGTTGCGTGCTGACATGCTGTGCGGGGTCCTTCAAATTGTCCCGTATCCAGACCCGCCTGCCGAGGGCCCGTGTCCTGCGAACAGTCTCCCCCGCCCGCAGCCCCAGCTGCTGCCCCTGGAGGTCTGCAAAGGTGTTGGGGCGAGAGGTTTGTGGGCGCGGGGCGTTGCTGCATGTCCTCAGACGTTGCTCTGTGGGGCACAGAGGCAGCGTGACTGTCCCGGGAAGCCTCTCCTCCTTCCTGGCCCCTGCAGCCCGGGAGCTCCGTCTCAGCCCGGATGCCTCGGGCCGCATTTGCTCTTCCGCTTCACTCTCAGCTCTCTTGTGAACCTGTCCCCCCGGGGGCTGGTCTGACCCGGCCCAGGGTGACCACGCTTAGCCCCCAGGGTGCGAAGACAGGCCGCTTTTGCTTTGCAGCTTGCTCAAGGCCACGCCCAGGGCGCCCACCACGCCGGCCAAGGCCAAGCGAGTCAGCACGTTCCAGGAGTTTGAGAGCAACACCAGCGACGCCTGGGACGCCGGCGAAGACGATGACGAGCTCCTGGCCATGGCGGCCGAGCGCCTCAACACCGCGGTCGTCATGGAGACGGCCCGCCGCGTCCTGCGCAACCACAGCCAGCGGCAGGCGCGCCCCCGGCCGCCCGGGGCCGCGGGGCCCTCGGCGGAGCGCTCGGCGGAGCCCCCCGAGGCCCCCGGCGGCGACCTGCGGCTGGTGAAGTCAGTCAGCCAGAGCCACGCGGCCTGTCCTGAAGGTGGGGGCGGTGGGGAGAGGCGGGCGGGTTTCTGGAAGGAGGCCTGGAGCCCTCTCCCCGGGGAGGGCGGGGAGGGTCCCAGCCCTCGGGGGCTCGGAGATCCAGCAGCCGCGGGGCTCCTGGTCAGCAGAGGCAGCTGCGCTTCCTCTCGTCCTCCTGGCTGAGTGCATCTCCCTCCAGATGGCGTGGCCGGGCGGGAGCTTCTGTGGGCCGCTGGGGGACCCCGCCCTGTCTCAGGACGCCCTCAGGGGGCGTTTCCAGCCCAGGGGCTGGCCCAGCCTCGTGTTCAGGGCTGGATCTCCCCACCGGCCAGTTCAGATGATCCCCCGCCAGGTCCCCGACACGTGGGCTCAGCGTCTGCAGGGCGGGTGTCTGCTCTCTGGAATCGCCAGCTTCCGATTCTAAAGTCTGCGAGGTTAGCTCTTGCCCGTGTCTCCATCCACGTGCCTGGCGCTCTTCGTCACTTTTGCTCTCTTTGTGCTGGAGGGGCTGAGACATCAGACAACAGGGCTGTTTAACCTGTGACGGCTCAGGCCGCGTTCTCAGGGCGTGGATGCCCCAGGGAGCCCTTGTCGCCTTTAGCGTCCGTTCTGGCGAGGGGATGGACAGCAGCCTCCTCGTGATGTGTGAGGAGGCCTGGGTGCCGGAAGGCAACAGGTGCCGGGGTCAGAACAGGTGGGATGGTCCCAGAGCAGGGTGGGATGCGGGCTGAGATCCTGAATCCAGTGGTCAGAGTGGCCTCTGGGGCCGGCAGTGTCAGGCAGGTAAGGGGTGAGCGTGGGGGTGTGGGGTCTGTGGTGTCAAGGGGTGACTGGGGGGGTGTGGGGGTCTGTGGTGTCAGGGAGGTAAGGGCGTTGAGTTGTGGGGGTGTGGGGTCATGTTGGGTCGGGAGTAAGGGGTTGAGTGTGGGCGGTGTGGTCTGTGTGTCGGGGAGGTAAGGGGTGAGTGTGGGGGTGTGGGGTCTGTGGTGTCGGGGAGGTAAGGGGTGAGTGTGGGGGTGTGGGGTCTGAGGTGTCGGGGAGGTAAGGGGTGAGTGTGGGGGTGTGGGGTCTGTGGTGTCGGGGAGGTAAGGGGTGAGTGTGGGGGTGTGGGGTCTGAGGTGTCGGGGAGGTAAGGGGTGAGTGTGGGGGTGTGGGGTCTGTGGTGTCGGGGAGGTAAGGGGTGAGTGTGGGGGTGTGGGGTCTGTGGTGTCGGGGAGGTAAGGGGTGAGTGTGGGGGTGTGGGGTCTGAGGTGTCAGGGAGGTAAGGGGTGAGTGTGGGGGTGTGAGGTCTGAGGTGATGGGGAGGTAAGGGGTGAGCGTGGGGGTGTGGGGCCGGTAGTGCAGCCATAGCCCGCATGGTCCCTCCCCCCGACGTCTCTGGGGGTTCGGGGGCTCACCCCTTGTTTACAGAGAAGAAAATGAGGTCATCAGCGCAGCCTGAGGCAGCCTGCTGGCTGGGGCAGAATTAGGTTTCATACTCAGCTCTAGGTTTCAAAAACACATTCCAGGAATTAACTTCAGCGTTACCATCTTCTTTGTGGAATAGCATGAGTTATTTTTTGACCAGTTTTCACATTGGAATCTAAACTATTTTTCTTTCACACGAAGTGAACTTTGACGTATTTGAGCCTAAAAACCGAAGGGAACCGTTTGAGCCTTTCCAGGTAGATGTAGGATTCCTGTGGCTTGTGACGGGCACTCTGATCGCATCCCATGCGCCTGGGTAGGGCATGCAGTCCCAGGCCCTGGGTTCCTCCTGCGGTGGGCTCTGCTGAGGCCGCAACTCTTCGATCCCTGGCAGCAGGGACCACTCTCCAGTCCCCGAGGTTTCTCCTGGGTGTCCTGCGCAGTTGCGTAGACGCCGCTGATGTAACCCAAGCTGCCCTTAGGACCTGCTGCCCATGTGGGGTGGCAGCCACACCGTCCTGCTGGGCCAGCGGGGCCTTCTCTGCTCGGGCGAGACCCGCGAGGTCCGTTTGACTTCTTTGCTCCTGTGAGCGGCGGTTTGGAATTCGGCATGCCCTGGAGCAGTCCTCCGTGGGGGCACAGAGGGCACCCACGGCTTCTCCAGCGTCTGTGGGGAGCCCAGCAGGCCCGCTGTGGGCGCGTCACCCTGCACGGCGCGTGCAGGGCCTCCCTGCCACCAGTGGCTCGGGCCTCCAGCCCTGGGGAGGGCCGCCTCCCAGCTCGGCGGAGGCGGACGGCGGACTCGTCGACTGGCTTCTGGGCCAGCGCTCCACATTCTGGCTGCCCTGACGCTATTCATAAACGTCTCTTGCCTTCGTACCTGAAGTTGGAGGCACTCTGCCTGACTTGGGGCATCGCTGGGTTAGTGGCAAAGTGTGTCACTGGCCGGGATGGGCTTGGTGGGCATCGGCCAGGCGAGGGCTGTCCCTGCGGCTGCCCATGGCTCAGCTGTGAGCAGGTCTTGTGTGGACACGAGAGGTGGCAGTGGACTCGTACCCTCGGGGACCCTGGAGGTGGGGCGGTGGTGGGTTTTCTGCTCACAGTGATGGGGGGCCTGGCTGGAGGTCTTGTTGTTCCTCGGGGGCTGTTGCTCTCGCCTGATCTCCCAGATCCTGCCTCAGAGCTCGGCTCAGGGATGCGTGGGCCCTTAGTGTCTGAGTGAAGTCACACGGGGTGTCTCTGAGGTTGAGGTAAATAAAACAGCACGTTTATCCGCGATGTCTCGTGGACCTGTATTTGTTGCGACACCTTCTGGAGAATCCTGAGGTGCAGGGGAGGGGCGTTCCCCTGGAGGGGGGCCTCTGGTCCCCCCATCTCTGCCCACCCCCCCACCCCCCCAGCTCCAGCGCCTCCTCCCTGAGAGGAGGCCAGTGTGGGAGCTCCTGCAGGCGAGGGCAGCCCCAGGCGAGGAGGCACCCTCACCCTCACTGCTGCGCCCACTTTCCCAGGCGCTCTGGAAAGCTTAACTGGGCCGATTCTGCCCGGAGGCGAGGGTCGTTTTGCTCCTCGGTAGCCTCGGGGCCCCCACGGGAGTGCGTTTGGGGTGAAGGCTCTGCTCTGCGCGGGGAGGGAGCCGTGTCCCTGCTCTGTTGGGCAGCTGCTGCTGGAAGTCAGCGTTGGTACGTTCACTCTACGTTGTGTGTGCCTTGCCCCGTCTCCTAGAGTTTAGCTCTTACTCTAGACTTCTGCTCTGGACGCCGTGGTTGCTCGTGGGGACGCAGGTCTGCGGGTCTGCAGCCGCTCAGGGCCTCGTGCTATGGGTCCCCTGCCGTCCCCGCGGGCTCTCTGTCCCGTGACCCGGGGGGCCCCGCTCTTGCCCCTGCCCATGCCCGGGCCTGGGTGCCACGCGCTGTCTCACGTTGCCTCAGCGGCTGGGTGCGCTCCGGTGGCTCCTCAGCCCACCTGCGGGGGCGCTTGGCTTCCTTTGCTTTCTCCGGGTGCTGGTCCCGGCCTGGCCTCCCTCCTGAGCTGGGGGAGGCCTGGGATGTTCAGAAAGTCACGGTGCCCTTGCCATGGGCCTTGGTAGCCTCCCTGCGTGCCCAGGCCTGGGCGACCCGTGCAGGCACGCTGCCCCAGCCCTGCACCCCCCGATCCTCTGGCGTGTCGCCCGGGCGGGCCCTCTGGGGAGCCCCGGCTGCCGACCCTGACGTGTGCTGTGGTTTTCTGCTCCTCCCTGTTTTGCCCCTCGTGGCGTGTCTGTTTCCCTGAGGAGTGACCAGGAGGGCAGTGGGCTCTGCGTGGGAGCCGGCTAGTTCTCTGCCTCGAGCAGGCAGCTCTGCGCTGCTCGGTGAGGGTGGGGTGGGACTGCAGTGGGCGGGCGCCAGGCCTCCTGGTGGGCACCTGGCCGTGAGCCGAGCCCCGGGACCTCACCTCTCTTCTCCCCCCACCCCCCTACAGGAAGCGCCAGCGACGCCATCCCTCTGCAGAGGTCCCAGTCTCTCCCGCACGCGGCCACGGTGGCGCTGGGCGGGACGCCTGAGCCCAGCACCCTCAGCAGCTCGGCCTTAAGTGAAAGAGAGGCCTCTCGGCTGGACAAGTTCAAGCACCTGCTTGCGGGCCCCAACACAGACCTCGGTGAGTCCTGGGGGCGAGTCCCCAGGGCGAGTCCCCGGGGTGAGTCCCTGTGATGAGTCCCGGGGGTGAGTCCCTGTGGGCTTGGCCACTCTAGGCCGTGCTCATTTCTGCAGGAGGCCAGGATTTGAAAGGCACGGCCTGCTCCCCCTTAGTGCACAGGTTGCCTGTGTAATTTACTAGGTCAGAAATCGATCTGTTGTATTTCATGCGGGTAAGTCACTAGGAGGAGAGCTGCTTGTCCTGAAAGTTTACTCTAGATGTGTTTATTAATGTGCTTCCAGTGCAATTTGATGAGCATTTAAAAAATTTTTAAAATTTTTAATTGTAAGATAATCATTGTACAGTGTTTTTTTTTTAAACTTATTTTTAGTTGGGGGTGATGAGCATTCTTTGATGATTTTCTTAACGTGCTCTCCTGGCTCCTTAGTGCTGCCGTGGGAGGCCGCCCGGCCGGCCGGATGTCCTTCCTTGTGCTTCATGGTGGTCGTGGTGGTGACCAGGGCCGGTGACTGAGACCTGCTTGGGGTGGCTGGCGGTGCACCGTCTGACGGGGGCAGCGGGCCGGCGTGGAGTGGGACTGGCTGTAGAGTGAGCCGGCGCGGGGTGGGGGTCAAGGCCGGGCTTGGCTGGGGGGCCAGACAGTCCCGCCGAGCTTCTCGTGGGGCAGCTGGGCCCTGCGGCCCGTGCTTGCTGTCCGGTCCTGCTGGAGTTCCACGCATAGGAGGTGCTTCCACGTCTGCGTGTGACGCCTGCCAGGTGCCCCTGGGCGCCGGGCACTATGCCGGATGCTGGAGCTCCTGGGAGGAGCGGGTGGCTGCGGTCCCAGGAGCTCAGTCACGCTGAAGGCTGGGCGCCGTGGCGGGCAGTGCCCTGTGCGGCCAGCAGGTGGCGCGTGAGGCCCACGGATGGAGGTGCTGGCCCCGGGCCGGGCCTGTGAACCTGGGGCTGAGCAGCCTCCTTCCTGGGGCCGGGGGCTGGAGGGGGGCGGCTTCGGGAAGGTCCCGTGGCCCCGAAGGTGCCGCTCCCGTCCAGCTGCCCTTCTTGGTTCACTTTCGTTTCTCTTCTGGGCGCACACGTTAGAGTTTCACAGCACGGAGGGTGCAGCGGGAGGAAGAGCCTTTCTCCTTTTCCAGCTCGCCTTCCCCGCCTCCACCTTCGCACGGTTCCAGGTGTCGCCGTCCAGAGCGGTCCAGCTTACTGTCTGTGTTAGGCTTCTTGTTCCGATGTGACTTCAGACGCACGGGAAAGGCGCGGGGCCGGTGCACGCGCCCCCCTGTGCTCTTTGCCCGGCCGTACCAGCCGTTTACCTTCCGCCTGGTTCGTTCTCCGCGTGCATGCTCACGTGTGTCCGTGCTTTTCCTCAACCCTCTGAGTCACTTGGAGAAGTCGCACCCTCCGCTCCTCAAGACCTCATCCCCTCCTGAGGACAAAGGCCTCCTCCGGGCGTCGCCGCGGCCCCGTCGTCCCGGGCTCGGCCCACCCGCAGTTCTGACGACGCTCATCCCGGTGACGGGCACGCTTACGCCTCCCTCCTAGTCCAGGACCCGCCCCGGGGTCCCGCGTGGCATGCGGGCGCCGCGTCCCCCGTCTCGGGAGCTGGCGTGCTCCTCCGGAGCTCGAGACATGCTCTGGGACGGGTAAGGCCCCCGGGCGTGTGTCACGTCCCGCTGGTGAGCTCTGAGCCGGCTGTGGGTGAATTGTTTGCCGCCTCAGTGATCACGGCCGGAGGCCGGGGTGCTGGTTTGTCCTGGCTCAGCGGAGACCCATCTGATCACCTCTCACCAGACACCCCCTGATCTAGTCCTAGGCGGCACGGGAATCACTCGTGAAAACTAGATTGCCTGGTGGGAACTGCAGCTCTGGGTCAGGACCCGAGCCCTCAGTTAGAATCTCCTGTGGACTTTGTCATCAGAGTAACTTGGGAAATTAAAATCATACTTAAAAATGAAGTTTTCAAGATGTGTGGGCAGGTGAGTACGTATGGATAAAGTGAAAGGTTAAAAGAAACTGGATTCCTCTGTTCGGTTGTGGGATTCTGTTTTTTTCCTTGCTTTTCATTAAAATTCTATGTAAGTATGAAGTCTCACACCAAAAGGTGAAAACCAAAGCTTTCCAAGTTAAACAGTTACGGGATTTGTATTTGGTGGCAGGAGAAAACAGCCATAAGTTGCCTGTTTTCGTAAGGCAGTTAGAGAGCTTCGGGAGACAGTGGGAGGTATTATCTTCACATCACATTCGCGACGTAAGTGGCATTTGCCGACGTTGGAGGAGCAAAGCGCTGACCTGGGCGACGCCCACAGAAGTGCCTCTGGCCGCAGTGTCCCTCCGGCCTCAGGCGGCGCGGCTGTGTTTGCTGGGGCTCCGTGTGGAGCTTGCGGACGGGCAGCGAACAGAACGTAACGGCTCACTCTGCTCTCAGCGTCTACTCAGTCTTTTCCCGTGCAAAGGCCGCCTTTTTTCGAAGCTCAGGGAAACAATCCTTGGAGGCTTCTGTGGTTACGCGTGTCTGTGAATGGGAGTGTGACTTGGCCGCTGGCAGAACCTGCGCCTCCGAGGCCCATGGGTGACCGCCTGGTGGCAGCCGGGCCCCGAGGTCCTCTGCACGCACGGCACACGGCCCTGTCACTGGACGTTCAGCCTGTGATGTGGGGGAGGGAGGCCAGCTGCAGGGTCACCCGGGTGGTCCTCTTACCCACGTGAGCCCCAGGGCCAGGCTTTAGGGTGGAGAGCTTCTGTGTGGGAACTGGCTCTGGGGGGAAGGGGATTGTTTAGGGGGCAGGTGGGTGGCCGGGAGCTGTTCATTCCGGAATCAAGGGCTTGAGTTGATGGCCCTTCAGGGCCCGGGGCTGGAGGACAGCCTGCCTGCAGGGCCTGTGACGGCAGGAGGGCGAGGCCGTGCAGCCTGGGAGCTGGTGCGTGACCGGCGCGGATCCGTGACTCACCTCCTGTCTCATCCCCGGGGAATCTGACCTCCCCGCAGGGTCCTTGTGAGTCGGGGTGACTGACGTCAGGTACCCACGTAGTTCTTTGCTCGGCCAGTCTTCCTGAACCACCTGTTGTGGTTGGTGCTGGGGCGAACCGCGAACAGAGTCCGGGGGCCCTGCCCTCGGGAGCTGGCGCTGAGTGTCGGGGGACAGACGGACGCCCGCAGCCAGCTCTCGGAACTGGCTGAAGGTGGAGAGGGAGACAGTGCTGAGGGTCAGGGCCAGCGCTGCTGCGGAGTGTGGGCGGCACGGGGCAGGCGTTGGAGGTGGAGGAGACCTGGGGGTTGGGGTGCAGAGGTCTCGCCCCAGGATGGTGGGGTAGGGGAAGAGCGAGGCCTCAGGGCAGGAAGGCGCAGGTGCAGTGGGCCGAGAGGGCCCGAGGCGGCCCTGGGGGTTCTCCCGGAGCGTGGCTCCTGTGGCGTCAGAGTGTGACCTCCGGGTGAGCAGCTGGATGGCAGGAGGGACAAGGGGGGACATCAGGGCTGTGGACGGCGGTGGGGGCAGCCAGGCCGGGTGGACGGGCTGTTGGCTGGAGCTCGGGGTAGCCTTGGACACAGCCCAGACCGCAGGCGGTGCGTCGCTCAGTGGGAGGCACAGTCAGGCTGGAGGAACAGCTGGAGGGGACGCTGTGCGCCCCGATGCCCGCATGTTCGTTTGTTGCTTCTCGGGCCTCACTCTGTGTGCGTTCCCTGCGTCACGAGTGTGTGCATGTGCGTGCACGGTCTTGCAGCCCACACACACTCGCCACCTGTGCCCGCAGCAGCCAGCTCCCGGTCACCCCGGGGCCGTGGGGCCCTGGTTCCGGAGGCAGCCTGGGGGCCCTGCGGTGAGGACACAGCCAGTGCCGGGCGGGCCCTCCTTTCTCTGCCGGGGGTCTCGTCAGAGGACGGGAGCGGAGGGCCCGCCTTGGCTATTGGGCTGGGCTCAGCCCCGTTCCCGCTGATCCAGGCGGCCGCCTGCCAGTGTCCAGCGGCCCCCCCAGGGCCAGGTGCAGCCCTGCCCCCACGTCGTGGCCGGGAACAGTGCACGCACATGGAGGCTGTGAGTGTGTGCACCCGTGCCAGCTTGTGCTGCCTTGGGGGCGGTGAGAGTGCTCCAGGGAGGCGTTAGAATGCGGCGGGGGGAGAAGCTGACGGCTCTGCTGATCGCCTTGCCTGCTCCCAGAGTCTCGTCTGGGAGGACCCCCGCCAGGATGGCTGCCCCGGTGCAGGGGCACGGGGAGAGCCCGCGGTTGCCCTGCCCGGCCACTGTGGGCACAGCGGGATGTTGACCTGCCCACTGGGCCGCCTGTCCACACCCCGAGTCCCCTCAGCAGGCGGGCAGCGCCCGGTTCTTAGCCTGCTGGTGCAGGTTCATCTGGAGATGTGCCTCCTCAGACGCCCCTGGGACCTCGCTGCCAGCCAC